>NW_024086611.1:0-100444 GCF_009730915.1 Dioscorea cayenensis subsp. rotundata
TTGTTCTATTTCACACTTTCTTATTCTTTAATCATTCTAATTTGTTTTTCTTTTTTTGGTTGCAGCTCCAGGTTATGGCCCAAGGAAACCTTTCCATGTTGGTTGAAGGTGATCCTGAACTTGAATGAATACTTCATAGAAAGGGTAAATAACCTGTACAAGAACATAATCATCCAGCTGAAATAGAGGTTGAAGAACCTAAAAATATGGCCGAACAAGAGGGGAAACAAAGAACACTTTCAGATTTTGTTAGACTGACTATTCATGGGACACAATCAAGCATTGTTAGGCCACCGGTAGCAGCCCAGAATTTTGAGTTGAAGCCATCTTTCATTCAAATGGTTCAATAGTCCGCACAATTAAATGGGTTAGCCGATGAAGATCCGAACAATAATATTGAGAATTTTCTTGAAGCCGTGACATATTAAAGATCAATGGGGTTTCAGATGATGCAATTCACTTGAGGGCTTTCCCATTCTCATTGAAGGGAAGAGCCAAATAATGGCTCCATTCATTGCCAAAAGCTTCCATCACAACATGGAACGAAATAGTCGAAGCTTTCCTTGCAAGGTACTTTCCTCCGGGAAAATTGGCAAAGCTTTGTAATAAGATATCGTCATTTGTTCAGATGGAGCTTGAATCCTTTTTTGAGACTTGGGTGCGATTCAAGGACCTCATACGTAACTGTCCACAACACGGGTTCCCCGAATGGACGGTCATTTATACATTTTATAATGGGTTAAACTCAAGCACCAAACAACTTCTTGATGCCGCCGCGGGAGGAACAATGGGAAACGAAACCCCCAAAGAAGCCTGGCAATTGATTGAAAAGATGGGTTTGAATATCTACCAATGGAATGCAAGAGAAAAGAAAAAAGTGGCCGGCCTCCATGAGATTAATACGGTTACATTTTTGGCGGCCCAAGTTGAGTCGTTGAGCAAGAAGTTAGACACTCTAAATTCTCCTAGAGTGGCGGCTATGATGAGTTGCACTGGATGTGGGGAAGGACATGCTCCATCCAATTGCCCGATTGCTATTGGCGGTAGATCCTCAGTGGAACAAGTTAACTTTGTAGGGAATGCAATGAGAGGTCAAGGGAATCCATATAGCAACACCTCCAATCCAGGGTGGAGAAGTCACCCCAATCTTTCATGGAGTACCCAAGAGCAACAAAAGGCCATGGCACCACCGGGTTTCCAACAACAACAACAACAAGCCCCAAACATGGAGAATCGAGTTTCAGGTTTGGAAACCCATATGGCCAATCTAGAGAAAGCTTTGACCAAATTCATCTAATCATCTGATATAAGGTTTCAGTCAATCGAAGCTAAACTTCGCAACCACACCGCGTCACTGCACAACTTAGAGAATGAAGTGGGCCAAATTGCGAAGTCATTATCAGAGAGACCTCAAGGGAGCTTGCTAAGTAACACAGAAACCAACCTAAGAGAACATGTGAAGGCGATCACTTTGAGAAGTGGTCGTGAAGTTGAGGGTAGGCTCCTGAGTAAGAAGATGACACACCCCTTGCGTGTGACCTGCAAGTGCATGGGTTTGTCGAAGTAATAATAACCGGGTGAGTAGATAGTCGAATCTACAGGGAATATTGATCAGAAACATAAAGATTGCTATTTAACTAATGTGAAGATGAATCAATAGTGGTGTGAACAAAATCAATATGCAAAGAAATAAAGAAAATAAGAAAGAGAGGCACAATAAAATGAGAGGAATGAAATCAATAGAAAGTTGGGCACTCAGACATTGCTCCCCCTAGGATTGTTGCTTCAAGTGCAAGACCAACTATTATGTCTCCTAACTGATGCTTAATAAGATGTGGAAATCCTAAAATACACGATCACAAATCTAAGGTCAACTGTGACTAACTCTACACTATACCCGGTGGAGAAATCACTCAGTCTCAACACCTTACACTATATACAGTTGGAAGAAGCTCTAGGGATTCCAAGTGATAAACCCTATTCCTTAATATAGGTCTAACCCTTAGGCCCAGGCGAAAGACCGCTAGTCATATTTAAGCCCCAGCACTAAGGATTACTTCATGGCTTCACTCTGTTGCTCGCGCAACTAAGCCCCTGCGGAGTTCCTCTCTTTGCACTTCACTCTATTGTGACCGCAAAGAACTATAGGAACATGGAGGTAGGATAAATTACATCGGAGGGGAAAGGGGATGCTCTTCTACCTCTCAACTTACCCTCTCAACCCTCTCCAATCTAGCATTGTCTAACCCTAATAGTGTGTCACTCGTCCACAAAGGCTACCAAGATGGACTCTCAACTCTAATGTCACTCTAAGTGAGAAATCATTCAACAAACATTCAAGATTGGAACTCAATTAAAGACATCAATTAACGAAAACAAAATAAAGGGTCAATGAAACAATAACATCCTAGGTTTTACAAGTCCAAGTACCCACTAGGGGGTTTAGCTCTCCATGGAGCAAGATACAATCAATAATGAAATCGAAATTAAAACATGTAATCCATAAGAAAAACCCCTCGGTATTCATGTCGATGGTCTTATCGAGTAGCCTCGTCCTCTCCAAAGGTCCCCTTGTCAAGCCTAGGGGACACCTCGCCGGATCGGTGCCGACGAAAGCTCCCCTAATAACTATCTTCCAAAAGAAACACGGTGTTAAATCCATAGAACCACTCTAAAACCCTTGCCAAAGCCCCTTTAAACCCTAGCCGCAGGCCTACCAAAAGTTGGAGAAAAGATGGAAAGAAAGATGAAAGATCAATCCCCAAATCGGTATAAGTCATGGCTTTATAAAGGGCTAGAATCGGGCATCCACACGGGCGTGTGGAATTTCCACAACTTGGAAATCTGATTTTTTGCGGGCAAGGAACAGTAAGTACTACAATAAATTATTGCAGTGATTCACTATAGTACCTTCTATAGTGCTGATAAGTGCTTGTGTACTAAGAATACGAAGTATTCTTTTCTTACAATGAGCATTACTTTTATCAGATTTTAGCGCTAATACATGTGCTTTTGTGTTCTTTTGTGCATATAGGGTGGTGAAGTCAAATAAAGAAGATAGAAGCCAAAGTGGATCGTGAACGCATATTGTGGATAAAATCTTAGAATGGACAAATGAGAAGACACAAGTCTAACCCTCATGGTGACGTTCCACTACCTCTCAACTCACCCTCTCAACACGCCCTCTCGGCCCTCTCCAATCTTGCTTTGTCTAACCCTCATAATGTGTCACTCACTCACAAGGATTACCAATGTAGACTTGACACATTCCAATATGCGTATAAACCGCAAGTGCACGGGTGTCGAAGTAATAATTACCCGGTGAGTCGGGTAGTTGAATCCACAGGGAACAGAAGTATTAGTAATAACCACTTCTCAATTATCTAGTCGGAATCAATGAATATGATGGAGTGAACTTAATTGCAAGCAAAGTAAACAAGTATGCAAGAAATAAAGTAGAAGAGTCTCAATCACTAAAGATGAGGTACTCGAGCAATGATCCCCCTAAGATCTTCTATGAAGCTCAAGATTCACTAAATGCTCTAGAATCGAGTCTAATGAGTTGAGGTATTCCAATGATAACCAATCTTTGTCTCCAAGCAAAAGGCACTAGTCCCCTACAAGGTCTCAGTGGAGAAATTGACCAATCTCAACACCTCACACCCCATATGACCGCAATACGTTCTAAGGAAACCTAAGAGTGAAACCGATTCCAAAATGTAGATCCAACCCTAATTCCAGGTAAAGATCCTAACCCCCTACAAGGTCCCGGTGGAGAAATTGAGCAATCTCACGCCTCACACCAAATATGGTTGCAAAGAGAAAAAGGAATACGGAGATAGGAAACACTCAATCAAAGGGGAAAGGGGACATTCCTCTATCCCAAGGCTCACCCTCTCAACCCTCTTTAATCTTGGCAATCTAACTCTAATGGAGACCTCTTACATCAAAGTATTAAATCATGTAATGTAAATCAACCACAAGTATTAACAACACTAGCAAGCAATAAAATCACAAGATTAAAACTCAAAACAACTCGGATTAACTAGAAGCATTCAGAGAATCAACACAAAGTATAGATCTTAGGGTTCACATGCCTAAATACATACTAGGGTTTAGCCTTCCATGGGCTTAGTTACAAAACAATAATGGATACAATGAAAAGCAATAAAACCCATAGAGAAAACCCCCTTGAATTTGTGCGGATTGGCCTTAATTTGTAGTTCCACGTCTTTAAGGGTTCCTCTCCGAAGCTAAGTCGCCAATGGCTCCCCAATGCTATGACGTCGAAAGAACCTATCAAAGTTGGTGAAGAACTCCCTCTCAATCGGCGAAGACCTTCTCCTCCAACCCTAGCCGCCTTTCTCTCCAAGTCTATGATCAAAGCTTAGCAATAAGTCCCTTTAGAATCGGCTAAATGGTGTATTTATAGCTTCAGATCGTGCCTGTCACGTGCTCCCACAGGCCCGTGTGGATTTTCCATGCGCCCGTGTGGACTGCAGGAATTTCCACACGGGGGCTTGAACAGTAATTTCTGCTACAGTACTTCGCTACAGTGATTTCCACAAACGCAATGACAAACATTCTCCTTTTAAGGCCACACAATCGGGCACACGATCATGTAGTAGGCTATAAGGTTTTTCCTTCGTCGATGCATCTTGAAAAGTCTTGAAATCTTTACAAAGAGAAGGAATGTGGAGACATGGCTGCCTTTGTGCCCTTCCACTAGTAAATTGGCTTGCATAACCATGGAAGTTGGCACACATCTCCTCATACACGAACTCCTCTTGTGTCTTCCTCCTTGATTCGCACAAGAACTTTCAACATTGTGCCTTGCTAGCCTATCTTCGCTTCCTTTTGAATTCCCAATGCCTTCACAACCTATATGAATGAAAGAACACCCAATACACGAAATGAGATATAAACCATATAAGATATGATGCTCAATGTATGTAAAACATGCATAAAAACATGTTCACTTAAGCACTTATCAAGACTCTCAACCCTAGTGTCACTTTAAGGGAGAAATATTCAACAAGCACTCAAGATTGGAACTCAATTAAAGAAACATAATAAAAGGTCAATGAAATAATAACATCCTACTCACCTTGGCCACCTTGTCTCCGATGCATTTCTTTACCAGGGCTCGTATACACGATTGGGAGCAATATTTATTGGGCCCTATGTGACTAGATTGATCTGTGGCATGGGTTTATTTGAGCAGACGCGAGGCATGACCGTTGTAGAAGGTACAACACCCCTCGAACTGGCCCACATACGGGCGATAGGCTTGGTTGTCACACATGGCAGACCCACATGTCACCAGGCCACTAGTGAGTCTAGTCAGCGACAGATAGAGCACACAAAGTTAGACCCTGAGGGCGCACCTGCTCTTACCCCCGACGCTACATCTTTACCTGACTTCGACATGAGACTGAGGGGGATTGAGGGAGAGGTTCAGGTTGTGCGTCAGGAGCAGTGTGAGATTCATGGCCAGCTTCACCAGATCATTGAGGGACAGCGCCGGCTCGAGGTAGATCTTCACCGTTTCCTCACCTCCTACTATGGTTCATCCTCGCACACTGTGGCCACTTCTTCTACCGCCATGCCACCACCACCAGCACCAGATTGTGATGAGTAGTGGCTTGTTGAAGCTTGGACACCTATTGTTTACTTTTTCTTGCTTTGTTTTGTATTTTTTGTATTTTGTTGAGTTGGCATGGTTCTACCCTACCGACTTGTGTTGTCGAACTTTAGTTTATTTTCACCTTTGTGTTTTGTTGACTACTCTTTAGTTTCTCCCTTGTGCTTGTATTTTTAAATCTTTGTGGAATAATGATGTCCCCTTTTTGCCTCGCAGGGCATTGAGGGAATTTGGTGAGCTTTCCTGGTTTTAATGGAGGTCGGACGAGACATGTATTGCTCGGCACACATTTTCTCACGTCCTACCTCACGACAAGCACAAGTTGAACCGGGGAGTTCGTTTTCACCCTTCTTTATTATTTGCATTGCTTCATATTGCATGTTTTTCATGATTAGTGTACATTGAGGGCAATGTACAACACTAAGTGTGGGGATGGGTGTATTTCATGTATTAGGATCATTTGCTACATGCTAGTGTTACCTATGATGGCTTTGTTCATTCTTGTAAGATTCTTTTACCTTGGACTAATGATTGATGTGAGTTACTTGTTTCTATGCTTTATTGAATCCTGTTTTACCCCTAGTATTGTCATGTGCACTGAATTTTTTGTCGATGCCCTGGGAATAGCCAATGTGACTACTCTCTACCTCTCTTGTATGTGTAACACACTACTTTGAGTACTTGGCCTTAGAACACTAAGTTCTTTCCTTCAATGGACTCTTAAGAACTTCTAAGTCATGTTGAGCTAATCCTAGTTTTGTGGCATGTAGTGTACTCTGAAGATGTGATCTAGGGTGAATAAAAAAAATGAGTTTTTGTCAGTATTCCTCTGCTATTGAAGCATGGATGCGTCTATGTGGACTGTAATCGAGTAGTTGGGTGGCTCTTGTGCCTAACCAGCATGTGCACCCTCCAGAAAGATTTCAAAATGATTTCTTGCAGTCTTCGTTAGTCGGACTCAAAAAAAAATGAATGATGAAATGAAAATAAAACCTAGTGATCTTTTTGAGTACCTACCAAAGGTTTTGAGTAGAAAGTGGACTTCGTTTCAAGTTATTGAATTAGAAGGATCTTATTTGGCCATTGAAGTAGCACTTAGTAGTTTAAGACATAGTATTCTTTGTATGTGGAGTGATTAGCATCTAGAGATGTACTGATTGAAGTCCTTAGGCTAGACTAGATCAGGGCAAATGAGATATAAGATTCACTTACACGACACAGACATATAAGGGGTGAGACAGGATATTTTTATTATGCTTATTGACTATGACTCAACATCTATGTATCATTATCCATTGCTTTTGGAGTCTTATATTTACTTGATGCCAGAGGTAATGCATTTAGCCACTTCTCAGTCTCTTTGTCTTTCATGAGTTGATTGCTTGGGGACAAGCAACACTTAAGTGTGGGGATATTTGATAAGTGTCTAAATGTAGATGTTTTCATGTATATATCGTATTCACTTTGCATGTATTTTGTGAGATTTGATGCACGTTTTGCGCTTAATCGTCTACTATTTGCTTTGTAGGACATAAGGAAGCCATGGAGAACAAGAAGATATCATTTGGGCGAAAAGAGAAGAAAACAGGAATTTCATACTACCCCCATACTCTCCAGTATGGGGGTTGTATGCACTGTAGCAGCGGAATGATTCAGAGTGTCTACCCAGATTTCGATACTACCCAGTATACGGGGCCGTATGGAGGCCGTATGCACCCTGTATGGAACGCGAATCTAGGGTTTTTGAGTGCTATACGACCCCCGTATGATCCGTATGACCCGGGGGTATATATACTGATTTTTAGGGCAGAAAAAGAACTTTTTGGCTAGACTTTTTGCTGGGCATATTTTGGGAGACACTTGAGAGGCTTGTGGCGACCTTGGGGAGGAGAAGAATGGCAAGGAAGCTAGAAGATCATCCAAGCCCAAGGTCCAAGACTCTCAAGGCAAGAAGGCAACTTCATTCAAGGGGAGATCTACCACGATTTGAAGGAAAGAGACCCGCGGCTAGAGGAAGCGTCATTGGGCACTCCTTTGGCGGGGAAAGCGTCATTCAGCATATTCTTCACCTCCTCCTCCACCATTTCATCTAGGAAGTGTCATTTTTGCTTTTGTTTCATGTTTTGCTTGTTTGTATTGCTTGTTGTGGGATGATGACACACTAAACCCCCAAGGCCACCGGGTGTTGGTGAACCTTGGGGGGTTTTATCATGTATGTTGGATGATAACTTGTTAATTCCATGTTTGGGTAATTTTGAGATTTAATCCATTGTTTTCATGCTAAGTGCTACACTAAGGAGAAATCCGTAGCTCTTTTATGAGTGATGCATGTAGATGTGACTTGCTCGCATGTATTAGATCATGAATGGATTATAAGGGGATACTTGTATCATCACGCCAAGAAATCGGGTGTTTGGTAGCCCTCCATGTAGGTTTAATCCGAAGAAGAGTAGGTTTACTCCTAAGTGAGATTTCCTCATACTTAATGCAATCGTAGGGATATGGATTTGGGAGAAATTCCTATCTATGTTTGTATGGGATTAGGGTTCAATCGCCGAGAAATTGGGTTTGTTCTAATCTTGGAATCTCATGGTCCATTTCACCCTTGCATCTTTAGATCATCATCCATGTTGCATGATAACCCCTCAAGGGGATCCACATCCATAGGCCTTTGCATTTCATTGATTCTCTTGCTTGCTCATTGCTTGTTCTCTCTAATTTGTTGGCAAATATCATTTTAGCTTTAATTACATTTAGTAGAGTAAAATCCATCTCTTGAGATCTTAGGCAAGATAATAGCTCAAAAAGGAGTAATAGGAGATCCTTAGCCCTATGGAATACGATCCTCTTGTCTTCACACGAGGTATTACTTGGCGATCCCGTACACTTGCGGGGAAGCAATCAAGTAGCCTCGTCCTCTTCAAAGGTTTCCTTATCAAGCCTAGGGCACACCTCGCCGGATTGGTGCCGATGAAAGCTCCCCCAATAACTCTCTTCCAAAAAAATGCAGTGTCGATGGCCATAAAACCACTCCAAAAACCTTGCCAAAGCACCTCTAAACCCTAGCAACAGGCCTCTCCAAAGTTGAGGAAAAAATGGAGAAAAGATGGAAAAGAGGATTCACAAATTGGTACAAGTCACAGCTTTATATAGGGCTGGAATCAGGAATCCACACAGGCATGCGGAATTTCCACATACCCGTAGTACTCCGCCAAAAACACTCCCAAATCCACACTTTTCATCGAGGCAACATAAGCAGGCACAAGTTTATGCCATAGATCGCGTCACTTCTTCAATAAGGAATAACATTGAAGAAGATCTTGCTATCATTGCACAAGTCAGAATACGCAAATGTGACTGCCTTTGTACCCCTCCAAACCATGTAATTGCTCGAGCACATGGAAGTTGGCACAAATTCACGTATCTTCTAGCACAACTTGTGTCTTCACGTTTGTTCACTCCAAGATTCCATCAACAAAGTGTAATCGCAATCTACTTTGGCTTCCTTCCTCTATATTTGGCTCAACAACCCTACATGCACACAAGTAACACAAATACACATATATTAGCGCTAAAATATGATAAAAGTAATGCTCATCATAAGAAAAGAATACTTCATATTACTAATACACAAGCACTTATAAGAAGACCAATTTTGAGTCACCCGAGGTCATGTAGGTTAAGGAAATAGTAAAAGAGAAGGGAGTGGCACTCCCATCCTATAAGCCAAGAATCCCTTATCCTTCGAGATTGAAGAACAACCAAAGCGATGAGCAATACAAGAAGTTCTTGGCTCTATTCAAGCAGTTGCACATCAACATCCCATTTATGGAGCCATTGTCTCAAATGCCTCGTTATGCAAAGTTTCTCAAGGACCTCTTGACCAACAAGAGAAAGTTGGAGGAGAATGCATCTGTGATTCTAGATGCTTCATGTTCGGCGGTGTTGCAAAGGAATATGCCAAACAAGAAGAAGGACCGCATAATCTTTATCATTCCATACAACATTGGTACTTTGGGTGAAGAAAAGGCATTGGAGGATTCAGGGGCTAGCATCAATGTCATGCCTTACACATTCTTTCAGAAACTAGGCTTGGGAAAGCCTAGGCCCACTCGGATGACACTTCAATTGGCCGATCGAACAGTTAGACATCCGAGGGGCATCATTGAAGACATACTTATGAAGGTTGAAAAGTAAATATTTCCTGTGGACTTTGTAGTATTGGATGTTGATGAGGATGTCGAGTTTCCATTAATACTTGGGAGGCTGTTCTCGCACACTTCCAAGGCTCTCATTGACATGGACGGTAGGGAGTTGACCTTACAAGTTGGTGATGACAAGTTGACATACCACTTCGCCGAAGCCATGAGATACTCCCTTGACTTTGATGATACTCTATATTTTCTTGACACTATTGATGAGTTGATTGATGAATACGTCCAGGAAATGATGTGTCTAAACCTGTTTGAGGGTTTGCTAGATCAAGAAGTGGAGAATGAAGAAGTTTTATCACTTGGTCTAGAGGACAAGGTTCAGCCTACCCCAGGGATCATGAAGAAGATGGTCCAAAAGATGAAAAGAGAAAAGAGAAAAGAGACATCACAAGAAATGCCCCAATGCTAATGGGGATATACATGCATGGAGTAAGGGTGACGGACCCTTGTGTGGTAATAAGCTTGACAACTCCCCCTCTACAGTGAAACAATTGTGTGCATCAGGCTTCCAGGTTGTAGGTAAGAGGGCAACTTTCATCCATGAGCCCCTGTGAGGTAAGAAGAGGTACGTCAAGCTTAGTGATGTTAAACAAGCGTTTCTTGGGAGGCAACCCAAGCTTTTACTGTTTTTCTAGTTTTTAGTTTAGTACTTACATGAATAAGGACTTGAGTGTTGGTGCCTTGACTTTTACATGCTATTGCTATGTTTTTCTCGTAAACCATTGGTATTTCTTGTGTGCTTAATTGTGTTTGGTGAAGTTTCTTGGTCGTTTGAGTGTGTTTTCCATGATTCTCTGGTTTATTTTTCATAGTATAGGCAGCCTTTGTGTGTGTATGAGTGTGCAGAAATTTTCTGCAGAGTCTGTAATTTTTTCTAAGTCATCCAAAGAAGACACACGGTAGTATGGAATTTTCACACCGGTGTGTGTTTCAGTTCAGAGCTCATCCCGAGAGGACACAGGGGTGTGTGAATGCCCCTGTGAATGGCCTTGTGACGATCACACACCCGTGGATAATTTCCACACGGGCGTATGTTTCTCTGCAGAGTTCTCAGACTCTATCCCAAGAAGACATAGGGGTGTGTGTCTACCCCTGTATATTACCCTGAGAACTATACACGGGTGTGGGTAATTTTCACACGCCCATGTGAAACTCTGCAGAGTGTTCTCCTCCATCCCGAGAGCACACAGGGGCGTGTGAATACCCCTGTGAGTGCCCCTGTGAGCGCCCCAGTGAGCATCCACACGCTCATGTGGAATTCCCACAAGGGGGTGTGGAACACTTAGCCAAATTTTTGGGTGGATAGAGAAGCCACAGGGGCGTGTTAGTGCCCCTATTGGTTGGCCACATGGGAGTGGGAAATTTCCACACACCCGTGTGGATGCGTTCAAATATAGTTAAAGACAATCACGAGAGTACACAGGGGCATCTGTCTGTCCCTGTGAGCTCTCTTGTGGAGTCACATGGTCGTGTGGAATTTTCACACGCCCATGTGCATGCATAGAACGCCAAAAGGCGTGATTTTTCTTTAAGATCTACTTGCACCTCTTTATTCTTTAACTCCCAAACACTCAACGATGCCTCTCTTCACTCCCCCGACGTCTCACCGTCTATTTATAGAGACTTTAGTGTGTCTTCTTGCCGTATTCAAGGTTTTTGACTTTCATCTTGTCAGTAAGCCCTTTTTCTCTTTTTCTTTGCTAAATCTTGATTTATTATGCTTAAATTGGGAATGATGTTTCATTTTTATGTGTAAATGGTTGGTAATTGCTTTTAGAGTGGTTTTGGAATGAATTATTGATGCATTTTTGGATTTTAGCATAGTGGTTGTGTGGCTTTCACTCCCCAAAGATCCACACGGGCATGTGGAATTTCCACACGACCGTGTGGATTTCTGCAGTATTGATTTTTAAGTTTATCTGATCGATTTCTTTTTTAATTCTTGCAGATATGGCACTCAAGACTAAGAAAGCGGCCGGCAAGCGTCCATAAGAGTCTTCTCCTGAGCTGGAGTTGTTGGAATTTGTGATCCCCGAACAGCAAGTTCGGTTTGAGCGTCTATCAAAGATCAAGTTCGGGCAGTCATGTTTCCCGGACTTGAGTGCACTCAGAGAGATCTAGAGAGGATACGAGGTGGGTGAGGAGGTTGATAAGCTCATCTCAGTCAGTACCTGCATAGTTTATTGTCGATTTGAGAGCCAGCTATTCGGATGCTCACGTTAGAGGTGCTCTCGTCATTCGAGTTTGATCGCTTATACAGTTATTTCTTGAGCATCGATACTATACAGTTCAGAGCATTTTGACAGCACTACAATATGAGCATCTCCTAGTTCTCCATCGGCTTAGATTGTATAATGATGCTTTTACTGATATAGAGGAGTATGTATAGTACCAACAGACTATCCTGCCAGTTTGACTCCGCAGAGAGCTTATGGAGCATTATGCGGAGAAGAGCAGTATGAGCCGAGAGTGTCCAAGGCTACATGCCTATCCTGACCGAGCTACAGATACATTCACGCCATCCTCAGCAGGTCAGTGAACAGCCATGGTGACAGCATTGGAGTCCTGAGCAGATAGGAGCTATTGTATCTATACTCCATGGTCTACAGCAAACCGATTCACTTGAGACATATCGTGGCAGAGTATTTGAGACACAAGGGCCAGTACACGAGAGTAGGGGTGATCTTCTCATGCCAGTACATTACCAGACTCATCATCGGGATGGGTTTACTAGACGCTATCAGAGGGGCCGAAAAGATGATCGTACCATCTCTTCTTAGCATAGAGATGATGAGATTGATGAGGATAGTGCACAGGTATAGGCCAAGCGTCTACATGATGGTCATGCCTCCACCAGAGCTAGCTGAGGGTAAGGGTGACACAGCCGAGGGTTCTTAGTCTGCTCCAGAGCCACAGCTAGAGCATATGCCGACCGAGGCATCTCCCACAGCACAGGAGCCACCTCAAGTGAGTATATATTTTCCCCACTCGAGCCCATGATCGATTTGAGAGGCTCAAGAGTGCTATGGGAGTGTTACAAGTAGAGCTAGCTGAGGTTCGTGCCACACAGGCTGCAAACCACATGGAGGTGATGGCGCGTCTCAATATTTTATAGCAGTTACTAGAGTGAGACACAACCTCACCATTTGTGATAAGACCCCGCACCCCTTAGGCATCACAAGCACCTTCATCACCATCACCAGTAGCACCACCTACTTCACCAGCAGCAGCAGCAGAGATAGCACCTGACACCGACGCTTGATGCGTCTTTACTTTTAGTTGTCTTTTATGTTTTAGTATTTTATTTCTACATTTTATTTTGGACTTGCACTACTCAGAAAGGATCTTCCTTCTGAGTTTATCTTTTTTTTAGTTGTCTTTAGTTGTATTTCATTTCATATTTTTATATACTCGAGTTATGTTGTTTTTGTTGAGCTTCACTGAACCCCCTTGTGTATGCGTGCAGATGGTCTTGTGAGTCTGGAATTTGAGGAATAGTCATGGACATGGTCATTGTGATATTCACATGGCCGTATGTGCTCTATAACACATTGGAACTCAACTCTCAATGAATGTAGTTCCATCAAATGTACCATTAGGAGTTCAAGGGAGTATTGTTTCAATTGCCCACTTCCACATATGTTTTTCATTGCTTTATATTTTATTGTGCTTGCATGCGTACATTTAGGGCAATGTACATCTTAAGTATGGTGGGGGGAGGGGGGGAGTTCACATTACACATGTTCTATACTTATGCTTTTATTGTACATGCTCATGTAGCCAATGGCGGTTCACCTTAGTTGCAATGGTTGTATTCTTAAATTTATGAGAATTTTTAACATTGAATGTTCTCATGCTCTAGTTTTTACTTGAATTTTTAGGAATTTTTGGACGATTGACACTTGTTTCATTACTCACTCATTAAACCTTGTGGAAACTCAAGTTCGACATTTAAGGGACTAGTTTAGTTGTTTCTTGTTATAATTTCATTGAAAAAAAAATTGTTGTTAAATGAAAAGAAAAAGAAAAAGTTATGTTTGTTGTGTTTGTGCATTGGGGTGGGAAGAGCTACCACCTATGAAGTATGAAGCTACTCTCCTAAGTTGGATACTAGTTATGTCCTAATAAGAGAAAGAGCTATCTCATGGGATGAATGAAAGCTACTACCCCGGTAGAAAGAGCTACCACCTCGAAAGTGTGAAAGTTACCTTAGCGGCCGCTTATTAAAGGGCTACCTTAGAGGATGTGTGAAGCTACTACCGTCTCTTTTCTTCCTTTTGTACATAAATAAGTGTCTTGTACTTAGAACTTTGAGGAGTATCCGTTGGTTTGACTTGAGTGAGTTTACACACACTTACATGATTTTGGGTTGTTGCCCTTTTTTATTCAGGTTTTTAGCTAGAGCGTTAATGTTCTTATTCGGTGTTGCAATTTTTCCTTACTTGTAGAATGCTTCCCTTGCATGCTTTTGGTGAACCTAAGGCCAAGCACCTTAAATTTTCCTTCTTATATGCTTTAATGTTTTATTTTTGTTTGAGGATAAGAAAAGGCTTAAGTGTGGGGGAGTTTGATAAGTGTTTGTGTGTTAGTAATACGAAGTAATCTTTTCTTACATTGAGCATTACTTTTCTCAAATTTTATTGCCTATGCATGTGTTTTTGTTTTGTTTTGTGCATATAGGATTGTGGAGACAATAGTGGAAGAAAGGAACCAAAAGTAGATCGTGGATGCATTCTGTTGATGAAATCTTGGAGTGAACAAACTTGAAGACACAAGTTGTGCGCGAAGACATGTGAGTGTGTGCCAACCTCCATTGAGCTCAAGCTAATATATAGTTTGAAGGGACACAAGAGCAGTCACACTCATGTGTTATGACTTGTGCATTACTAGCAAGATCTTCATCAATGTGACTTTTATTGAAGACGCAATGCGATCTACCGCATGGATGTGTGCCCATTAGTGTGGCCTCGATGAAAAGTGTGGAATCGGGAGTATTTTTGGTGAAGTACTGTAGTAGTTAATGTAGCAAATCACTGTATCAAAAGTACTGTAGTAGTTACTATTTATAGCTCACAGAAATTGAATTCTTGGAAATTCCACACGCCCGTGTGGATGCCCGGTTCTAACCCTATTTAACCGCGACTTGAGATGTTTTGAAGGATCTTTTTCTCATCTTTTTCCCAACTTTGGAGGTGCTCGCGGCTAGGGTTTTGTGAGGCTTTGGCAAGATTTTTGGAGTGGTTCTACGGACTTCAACACCGCGTTCCTTCGGAAGATAGTTATTGGGGGAGCTTTCATCGGCATCGATTCGGCGAGGTGTGCCCTAGGCTTGATGAAGGAACCCTTGGAGAAGACAAGGCAACTCCGCAAGACCATCAACACGGAACACGAGGGGGTTTTACTTATGGATTGCATGCTTTTACATTCAATTTCATTATTAATTGTATTTTGCTCCATTTAGAGCTAAACCCCTAGTGGGTGCTTTGACTTGTAAACCCTACGATGACTTTGTTTCATTGACATTTTATTATGTTTCCTTTAATTGATTTTTTTGAATTCCAATCTTGAATGCTTGATGAAGTGATTTTTCCTTAGAGTGACACTAGGGTTAAGAATCCATCTTTGTAATCCTTATGGATGAGTGACACATCATGAGGGTTAGACAAAGCTAGATTGGAGAGGGTTGAGAGGGTGAGTCGAGAGGTAGCGGAACATTCCCTTTCCCTTCCGTTGTGATTTATACTACCTCCTTGTTCCAAGAGTTCTTTGCGGTCACAATAGAATGAAGTGCTAAGAGAGAAACTCCACTGGGGCTTAGTTGCACAAGCAACAGAGTGAAGCATTGAAGTAATCATTAGTGCTAGGGCTTAATTGTGATTAGGGGTCGTTCGCTTGGACCAAAGGGTTAGATCTATATTAGAGAATAGGGTTTATCACTTGGAGTCCCTAGAGCTTTAAGCAACCTTGCACAGTGTGAGGCGTCGAGAGTACTCCTTTCCACCAGGGCATAGTGTAGGGTTAGGCACGGTTGACCTTAAATTTGGGACCGTGTATTTTAGGATTTCCACGAGTCATTAAACATCAATTAGGAGACATAATGATTGGTCCTGCACTTGAAACAATAGTCCTAGGTTGAGCAATGTCCGGGTGCCCCACTTTCTATCGGTTGCCTCTCCTGTCATTTAATTACGTCTCCTTCTTATTCTTTTTATTTCTATTTGCATTGATATCATTCACATCACTTTTGAATAATCTTTATCATAGTTAAATAGGAATTCTTATGTTTTTGATGACTATTCCATGTGGATACGATAACCCACTCACTAGGGTACTTTATTATTTCGACAACTTGTGCACTTGCTGTACACACACGCAAGGGGTGTGTCAGAGAGCTTAGTCGAGAGTTTCTATTAAAACTTGTGGCTTAGTATTTTGGACAAATTATTCTTTTTTGTTTTTTTTACTTATTCTCTTATAATATTAACAACTCATTCTCGCTATTCTCTTCTACAAGTTACTATTTATAACCATAGCTAATCCTACTAATCTAGTAGAATGGGATAGTAAGGTTAAGAGAACGTTGTTGAGAAAGCTCCGGTAAAATCCAGTTGTGGAAATAGAAAGTAATAGTGACAACAGAGAATCTATTACCTTGGCTGAACCAAGGAGAATACTTTCAGAGTATGAGAGACCGCAACTTATAAGAGAAGAGTTCAGTGTTTAAGCCCCGCAGTGGCAGCTAACAACTTTGAAATCAAAGCTAGCACTATTGGGATAATTCAGAACTCCTGTCAGTTTGACGGCATAGCAGATAAAAACCCAAGCACCCATCTCTCAAAGACCCAATTTCCCATTCATTTTGAGAGGTTTCGCATACTAGTGGCTTACTTCTCTAGCACTGGGATCGATTAAGACATGGAACAACTAGGTGGAAAAATTCCTTGGATGTTACTTTCTACTAAGCAAAGTAGTAAAGATCAGACAGGAGATCTCAGTGTTTAAGCAAGGAGAGTTTGAAACACTGTTTGAGGCATATGAATGATTCAAGGACCTTCTTATGTAGTGCCCACATCACGGATTCAATTCATGGATAAGATTACAGATTCCATACAACGGACTGAACTACCAGACTAGGCAGATTATTGCAACCGCAGTAGTTAGGTCATTGAGAGATAAGTACTCTTAAGAGACAAAATAGTTGTTTGAGGACATGGCAAAGAATGAGTCACATTGGAGAGTTCAAGAAGCAGACAGCCAAAGGTGGCTAGGTTACATGAGATAGATGTAGATATCACTTTGGCAACAAAAGTGGATGTGCTCATATGGAAGTTGGATCTACTCGTAAGCAATGGTTAGGTTGTCAGCTTGAATCTAGGAATGTTATGTTTTGTGAGACTTATGGAGGAGGATATAGGCAGCTCAATGGCTAATAGTGAGTTTAGCAATATCTCCTGTGGAACAGGTTTATTACATTAGAGGAGGTCAGAGAAACCAGAATAACCCTTTCAGCAGTACATACAACCCAGGATGGAGAAGTCATCCTAACTTCTCTTGGAATTAATATTAGCAACAGAGACCTTCTCAGTAACAGAACTACCAGTACTAGTCACATCAGCAAGAGTCTAAGAGGAAGTTCTCCACAAAAGATGTTTTGCCCAAGTATATGACGAGCAATGATGCTAGGATAAACGAGTTTGGCGTTATATTGAGAAATGTCCAGGCATCAATCAAGAACTTGGAGAATCAAGTTGGATAATTGGCAAGAGCTAGTTCAGATAGACCTCAAGGTAGTCTTCCAAGTAACACTGAAGTGAACCTGAGGAAGCAACTTAAGGCCATCTTACTTTGCAATAGTAAGACCATCGAGGCAGGGATCACTCAAGGTCCAAGTACTAAGATAGAGAGGGAAACCATATAGGAAGGCCCTTGTACTTTATAGGAACCTATTGAGGAGGATGAGTAGAGAGTTGAGGAAGGACCTAAAAAGTCGTCACCAACTTGTCCCGCAGTTCATGAGTATAGAGCCCAAGTTCCTTATCCATCCAGATTAAAAGCCAATAAGGAGGATGTACAATTCAAAAAGTTCATGACTATATTTAAGCAGATTCACATAAACATTCCCATTGTTGTAGCATTGTTCCAGACGCCGAAATATGCTAAATTTTTTAAGGACTTGCTCACCAACAAAAAGAAGTTGGAAAAAGTTGATATAGTGGCCCTTAACGGGAATTGTTCCCCATTCTGTATATAAAGATGCCGATGAAGTTGAGAGAACCTAGAAATTTTGTGATCCCATGTTTGTTAGGTGATAGCGTGGAAGAGAATGCACTAGTTATTTCTGGGGCTAGTGTCAACTTAATGCCATACACCATTTATATAAAGCTCAGATTAGGAGAATTGAGGCCGGCAAGAATGACCTTGTAGTTGGCAAACAAATCAATGAGAAAACCACTGGGAATTGTGGAAGATGTACTTATGACTGTTGAAAGGCTTGTCTTTCCCATGGATTTTGTGATTCTTGACATATATGAGGATGTAGAGACCCCACTTTTCCTTGGATGACTATTTTTAAACATATCTAGAGCTCTCATCAATTGGAGAGATGGAAAGATGGCCTTAAAAGTGGGAGATGAAGTGGTGTATAAGCTACCAAGCGCCATGAAACACTCTATGTAATAAGATGATGAATGCTATTTTGCACATGACCCTGATTTTTCTATTTCTTATTTTGTGCAAGATGTGTTCATGTTGAACCCCCTTTGTGAATACTTCAATGGAAAGCTTGAGGAAGAGCCAACACAATGCGTAAAACTACAGCTTCAAAAGAGCAATAGTAGGAATAACATGAGATCCACAATAACAAAGAAGGTATGGAGGAAGGTAGAATTTAAAGATGAATACACTATGGAGGTAACGAACTCCACCACTTTGAAAGCAAGTAATGAAGAAACACTCTCTTTACTTACTCTAAGCAAACCAAAGTCATCTTAACATAAGAGTACCTAATTCAGGCTCATGATGTAAAACAAGCGCTTCTTGTGAGGAAACCCACGTAGTTTTAATGCCTTAGCTTGTTTAATTTCAGTTTTTAGTTTTTATCATTTAGTGATTGAATAAAGAGTGATGCTTGATTGAATGGTGTGAAGTTGACTCATTTCATTGACTTTTATGGGTAAAATTTGTTTATGGAATCTAGTTTTATTGTTATGAATCGTTTTCATGCCATATGCACAAGGAGAATCCTTAGTTTACTCGCTTTTTGCATCACAATGGCACGATACAACCATTATGCACATGTTGTAATATAAAGGGAAAAAGTGGTGTTTTCAATAAAATTTTAGTGAGTCTGTCAATTTGTAGTTGAAGGAATTTTGTTTCTCTTCTTATGTGTGCACCTAAGTATACTCTTAGGATCTTTGACCATGATGTTTTTTTTGGATTTAACCACATCTCAATAATGAGATCTTGCTTGATATATTTGATGTAATGTGATGTATGGTTGATTGTGATACAATCTTTCGCCATAAGAAAGGAATTGTTAACTGATTTAATTTTATAGGTTTCAAATTTTTGTTTATGATAATAGCATAAATACCTCTCTGATTTTAGGGATCGTAGAGGCAGAGTTTGGAGAGTAAAATATGAAAGTTGTAGATTTTGATGTTACCTAAATACCTAAAAAAATTTATATTTTATGCATCTATAGTTTGTGAGATATAGCCCTATACCTAAATACCTGCAAAATTTCAAATTTTATGCATCTGTAGTTTGTGAGATATATCCCTATTAGTATAATTGTCTCCAATGATATTTCTATGCAAAACCTGAAGAATTATGGTAATTTTTTATGATCATGGATATTGAATTGGGTAAGGTGAAAAATAGAAAAGTTGTTCATTTTTGAGTTATCTAATTGTCAGTAAAATTAAATTACTTTTGGAGCTGTAGATTGAGAGATATGCATATTTTAAAAGTATATGTCTGAATTACAAGTTTGCAGAAATAACTGGAGAATCTAATGAATGTTATAATTTGAGTAGTACTCCAAATAATGTGAATTTTGGATATGTCATATTTGTAGGTATTTACTCTTCTCAAAATCTTGAATTTTTGTTATTTGGGAAAGTATAGAAAAAGTCATGCTAGATTCAGTTCTGAATGGCTTGAGTCCTACTTGAATCATGTTTTGTTAATCTTTTTATAATTTCTATTCTAGTGAGTACCTTTGTTAATAATCAAAATATATAATAGTTCAAGTAGGGAGAATTGATCACTCTAGTTAGATGCTTAAGAATCCAGTGCTATGTATAATCTTCTGATATTGTTGCAAGCTTTGGAAATTAGGTTAGCTTAGCACTTCTTTCAATTTTCTTGCTTGTGGTAAAAAGATTTTTTAATATCTTTGGAATTTACTCTCAAGTATAGGATATTCTAAGGAAACTTGTTCAATTTGGGATTCAGAGTTTTTGGACGTTAATCAGGTAAGTATCCCACATATGAATCTTATTATATGTATATACTCTAGTTTTCTGAACATCTGGAATTTTGAAAAAAGTACTGATTTTATGATCTTATTATATGTATATACTCTAGTTTTCTGAACATCTGGAATTCTGAAAAGAGTACTGATTTTATGAATCTTATTATATGTATATACTCTAGTTTTCTGAACATCTGGAATTTTGAAAAGAGTATTGATTTTTTTATTTTGATTTATATTTTGAATTATTTAGTTATTATTATTTTCAGGATTACTTTAAATTATTTGAAATTTTGAGTTAATGAAATTTTATTTTGAATTGGAATTATCTAAAAGGTTTAAATATTTACTTAAATTAGAATTATTTAATTTCTAAAGTTTTAGATAGTTTATCTAAATACATATTATTTAATCACACGACTACTAAAAATTTTGCCTGACAAATTACTCGTATTTTGCCCAATCTGAATTTGATAGTTTATTTTTTTGTGAAGATGAAGTATTTTGACATAGAAACTAGTCCCCGATTGCACTAACCCTGTCACTGGCGGTTATATACTGATCGTGTCGACATGTACTCTGATATAGAAACTATAGTTTCCCACCGCTTTCTGTCGGTGAAGAATAATGGCATCTAATAATTCTGCCTTGGGTCACCGAGAGTACATGCATGAATTCTATTGTTTTGTTTTGGCAATAGTTGTTTGTGGGACCTATATGCTCAGTTTTTGACATCTGTGTGAAATAAATTTGATTTTTGATTTTTTTTTTATTTTGATAAATTATGATTTTTGTAAATGATCCCTATATTTTAAGTGGGTGCTTATTAGCTTGTCAAGCTCATAAATGTTGTTGATATCTCTTTTCAGACCAGGAGTAGAGTTGAGTGGCGGATAGCTTAATGAGGATCATTGGGCAATTGCAGATTAATTAGCTTGTAATAGGTCCTATTTATTGTGGTCATTTAAACAAGTTTGTATTATTTTTGCAAACCACTTAATCTGTTTCTTTGTTCTATTTTTTTATCAGGTTTCGAGGCCTTGTATGTCTACTTGGTTTCGTCCTTGTGGGTGTACGGCTATTTGTCAGTGTCCCAAGTCCATTGAGCTGGGTTCAAGCCGTGACAGTGAGATTGCTGATCATGTGGAGATGTTCCCCTACACCACTCTACAAGATCTCATACATCAAACAACAAAGATAGAGAAACAGCAAAAGCATGGAGGTCAGGGTCGCACCATACCCAATCGTCCCACTGCCCCCACTTGGTGCCCCCTCTCAGGGCACCACAAAAGGTGGCGCCACTCCTAGGCCGACTGCAGCCACCTCTGCCACACCCATTGGCCACTCGTCGACTACATCAGCATCTTCACCGGGATTTCACCCTAGTGAGTAACGCCACACTTCTTCAACAACTACATCTTCTTCTATATCTATTGTGGAATCTTCTCGCAATCATGACAATGAGTGCTTCAAGTGTAAAGGAACATGGCACATTTCTTCTGAGTGCCCCAGCAGGAGGACCTTGCCCATTAATGAACAAGGTGAGTGGGAGTTTGAGAGTGCCCCCGAAGATGATGGTGATGCAAATGATGAGCCAGCGGATGAAGGTGATTGTGGCATTCAAGCTGATGAGGGAGATTGCTTTATTTCCTGATTAAAATCACCATCAAGTGCATGGAGTCGTCATGTAATACCTCTCGCGCAAGCACGAGAAGGTTGTATTCCCAGGGATAGAGAAGCTACTCTTACATCCTCTTCACATGTTGTCTCGCCTACATATTCAAGTAATTGTGCTCTAAACTACAAAGTAAAAGAAAAAAAACTCTAAATGTGTGTCTACAGTCAATGCAAATCAAGGATGGAAATAAAGGGATGAAGATGGTCTCGGATGTGGATCCCCTTGGGGCTACTAAAGTGAGAAGGATGCTAGAACTATCATGCAAATGGTGGTGTGGACTAAGAGATTCATGAGATAGATCAATCCGATGGTCATGGCAATTGACCCCTAATCCAGTACAAGTATTAATACATAATTTCTTCAGACCAAATCCTCCTACGATTGCATTATAAGTAGGGAAATCTCTAATCAGGGTCGAAACACAAACTAGGTCCAATGCTAATGTTGGAGCTGCACAAAATGCACGATGGTCATGGTGTATTCGTACATGGATCACTTCCAAGCTAGGTGTGTCTAGTACAAGGGCGATGGTCACGCAACCTAGTGTTAATGTAAGCCCTAGCCCCAATACATTGTATGAACTCTTATTATTTGGATAATTATTATGAGGCATCATTTTAGCTGTTATTATTTCTATGCATAGTCAATAAGATAAAATATCCTTGAATATTGGTTCTGCTTAAGTTATCAAATGTGTGATTTGGATAGTAAAACCTTTAAGCATAAACTAGAACAATATTCTAAATGTCCCTAGTCGATTATTTTCATGGGAATGAAAATAAATTAAGACTAGTATGTCTTTCGTGAGATGGCCTTGTTTAATGGGTCATAGGATATGGGATATCAATCAAAGGACATAGATACATGTTAGGGAATAGTGTACCTAGAACGATCCGCTCTTGAGAACACTACATGGTTGTAAAGTCATAAGTATTTTTCTCAAGCAATTCTTGTACTCGAATTCTTCGACCTGAAATCACTATGGATCTTGGATGAATCCTTACATGCTTTAACTTACACCTAACGTTATTCGTAAATAAGGGGCAAGTACGGGTATGCTTGGGCATGTCGTGGTTCATGCTCAGAGACATGAGTAAAGTGAAGGGATTGTCACGCTCTGTAGAGAGAATAAATATTACCGGCCACTTGATTAGTGAGACTGAGTAGTGTGAAGCCACGCCCAAGGGACATGATAAGAGTTATCATTTACTGGACCTAGTCAGTTCACTAAGAGATTAAGAAATTAATCAGCATTAAAATAAGGCTGACTCTCTCCATGCCTTATGCTAAGTAAGATATTCAGTGGCAAATGATTGTATGAGGTTGCAATAGGTTCCGTTAATTCTCAAAATTGACCTTCATTTAGTATTAGGTAATCATATTATCATGCTGGAGAATAATTATGATTTATGAGCATTAAAATTGTTTAAGCTCATTGCTAATGTTAAATGGACCTACAGGATCGTACACTAAGAATGTCGGGATCAAGGTTGAGTATTTGTTACTTATTGGACAACCTACTTAGGGTTTTGGTGAAAAACCTAAATTAGGTGGAGCGAATAGCTTATTCAGGTTGGGTCTTATTAAGTGCTGATCCAATCTAATCGATTTGGTTAATTTAAATGGTTTAATTAATCAAATAAAGAAGAGATTCCTAATTTGATTATGAGTGAAGGGTTTTTTCATAAATTAGGGTTTTGGGTTTCCAATATAAATAGATGGTCTAACCCTAATATGAAATGTGAGAAAAAAAATAGAGTGATTGAGAGATTGTCTCTTAAGAAACCCTAGCCGCCATCCACTCTTCTCCCTTGGCCGCTATCGTCGGATCCCGCAGCCGGAACCCGCCGCCGCCGCGCATACAGCCCCTTTTCTTTTGAATCTCGAGTACTTGCTATTCGAACCAAGAAACAAGTGTTGTTTCTTGAGGTACTAGCATTCCTGCTTGATTCCTAGAGGCGTTCGTGTGTACGTGATAATAGAGGGGAGTCGCGATTCGCAGTCCCTTTTGATTTCGGGAAAACAAGGGTGCGTTCAAAATCGTCATCCAAAGAAAGGTGTAACTTTTAGTTATCTATTTATTTAGAATTTAATCCTAGTTCTGGCATGCGCTAGGGTCTTATCATGTTTACTTGCCGTTAAATATTTTGTTATCTGCTATGTTTTGGCATGCATTTTTCGCATGGCAATTCCCTTATTAGAGTGATAAGATCCCAACAGTGATACCAGAGCCAGGTTTTACATGCCTATAGGATTAGATGTTAGATCTATTCATAATGTTATTTTGATTAACATTGCATGCTAATAGAATAGGATGATAGATCCATATTCTGTTAATTTTGTTAATCTGATTAACTAGTTAATAATAATTGATCATGCTTATTTTTGGAAAGATTTTATTTCCTATTTGCAAATCTTGATTTGATTAGGATTTTAAAATCTGTATATATATATATATATATGGCAAATACCAAAATAAGCCTAACAAAACAATTTTAAAAACTTATAAATGGACGTATGTGTGTGTGTGTGTGTGTGTGTGTGTGTGTGTGTGTGTGCTCTTTTAGTATGATTGTTTTATAATTTTTGGTATAATTGTTATGTCTTAAACATTAAAATTCTATGTAAGGAATTGATTAGTTTGATTGATAGCACAAATCAACTAATAGTGAGTTTTAGGGCTTTTAAGAACATTTCATTTGATTAAATAGATCAAACGGGGTTTGATCGTTTGGGTTAACACCCAAGCCCATCACGAGGTTAGTTCTTAAAACCTAAACACACAATTCATGTATGGTATAAATTAAAAGTTAATTAAATTTCTGATTCCATGTTTTTCTTGCTTGGTTTATTGAATATGCATGTGATGAATGTTGGTTTGTGCGTTCATTGGGCATTAGCTATTTAAATGGCCTGCATGTCATTTTATTTTAATACGCCCTATGAGTCATTATATTTTTGTGTACTGGCCTGCGTATCGTTGTTAGTTTTGTTTTTTTTATATTATACAGTATAAAAATTAAAGACAAGAAACCTTGATGAAGAAGGAGCCCCAAAGGTTGGTGGGAGAGCTCGTCGTGGCACAACCAGAAGAAGAACCTGCCAGAGATAGTCTCTGGGCTTAGGATTTTTTAGCCCATGAATGGAACATTTATGTTTGTCTTTTATTTATTCCTTACATATGTTTTGGATGAATGGAATTCTGCTATTGCCATGTAAGCCGTAATTAATCCTAATAATAGTAAGTCATGAAAATGCCTTCCCTTACTCGAAACTTGTCAAGACATCGATCATTGAAACACGGGTCATGCCAAAGCTGAGCGTGTTAGATTATCTTTGTGAGGTAAGTGTTGGGATAATGGTTATGGCCAACACTCGAGTAAAGGTTTGACTTAACATGGGTAGTAGGACGGTCCTAGCCCTAGGTATTAAAAAGATTGGGGTGTGCCGTAACACTAAATGTTAACCCCATTATATCCAAGAATCACGTGTGATGTGATTGGAAAGAGTTCCTACGTAAATAACCTAGTCTTGGGTGTGCAAGCTTAGCTTGACCAAGATGAAGTTAAATATGGATCTTGGCCTTCAATAAATCACTAACAATGAATTATTTACATTGGGATATTAATTCGTAATTGTGGGAAAAAATTTTAAAGACCTCATTACTGAATCTTGCTTTTAATTCTGTGTAGATCATAATGATAACCAATAATGCAAATCCATAAAAATTTTCATTGCGATCTGTCCTTGAGAAGGACAAGCTCAATGGAACTAATTTCCTTGATTGGTCTCAAAACCTGAGAATTGTTCTTAGGCAAGAACGGAAATTGGAATCCATTAAGAAACTGTTGCCTGAAGCACCGACAAGGAACGATACGTCTACTGTTAAAGAGGCATTCAACAAGTCAAAGAATGACTCTAATGATGTTACCTGCCTCATTCTGACCACCATGAGTCTAGAATTGCAAAAGCAGTTCATGGATATGGAGGCTTATGATATTATGGTGCATCTTAAGGAAATGTTCCAAGAACAAGCCAGGCATGAATGGTTCATGACCACAAAAGCGTTAACCTCCTATAGGATGGCTCAGGGTATTTCTGTAAGTGCCCATGTACTCAATACGAATGGGGAATATTGATACGTTTGAGAAACTTGATGCGCTGATTCGAAAGGAACTTGCGGTGGACCTTATCTTAGGGTCCTTGCCAGATAGTTATGATCAGTTTGTCATGAACTATAACAGGCATGGTATGGATAAGACACTTACCGAGTTGCATGGGATGCTTAAAAATTTTGAGCAGAGTATCAAGAAATTCATCCCAGTGCTTATGGTACGAAAGGACAAGGGAAAGGGAGGAAAGTGGAAAGCGTAAAGCCAAGTCCAAGACAAAGGAGAAGGTTGGACCTTATTACAAAGGAAAGGAGGCTAAGAAACCCAAGCCCAAACCTCAGAAGGAGGGTATATGTTTTCACTGCAATGAAGCTGGTCATTGGAAGAGAAACTGTCCACTCTACGTGGAAGAGTTAAAAAAGGGAGGCAAGCCCTCTGCTTCAGGTATCTATATGACAGAAGTAAATCTCTCTATTTCTATATCATGGGTTTTGAATTCAATAAATTGTCATTATGTGCATGCTATAAGCAGAAACATTATTTCAGTTTCTTGTCTGGATAATGATGGTTATAACTTCATTATTAAGAATAATGATTTTTCCATTTTTCGTGAGGACATTCGGTATGGCAATGCTATGCTTAGTAATTGGATTTATGTTCTAGACTTTAAAAATCACAAGTGATTGATTACCCGCAAGTGTACGGGATCGCCAAGTAATACCCTGTGAGTGATACAGGGGTCATATTCCACGGGGCCAAGGAAGTATTATTACTCACTCTTCATCTACTATCTAGCCTACAATCCTTAGTAAGAAATAAACTAACCTAAGCTAATCATATGGCCGGATATCTAGCACACGGATGTAAACAAACAAGGGAGTATCGAGCATGAGAAGGGAGTGTTTGGACAAGGAATCCACCTAGGGTTGTCAATAAGTCCCAAACTAGGATGGTCTAAAGATGCATTGACGATAGTTAAGATCTAGAGACCTCGTGAGTAGATTAGCCCCAATCTCTCGGTGACTAACCCCTGATCCCATAAGAATGTCAATCGGAATCTCTTCCGGATCAACACACCTATGATCGCACTAAGTTCTAGGAATTCTCTAATAGGAGTAGACCTACTATCCTTCGGCTTAAACCTAGCAATGGAGGGCTACCAACATCTGATCTCTCGGCGTATAGGCACAAGTATCCCCTTTCAATCTCTCCTAGATCTAGTACATGTGAGTAGGTCACATCTACGCATACAACTCATAATAGAATTACAGATTTCTCCATACATGTAATTCTAAGCATCAAAGCATGAAAGATTGAATCTCAAACAACCATCAAATTAAATGAAGAACAACATCCCAAGTTCATACACAAGATTAACCCTAGGGTTTATCCAAATCCAAACACAACAATAAGTTAATCCTTCATGATAAGGGACACTTACACAATATACAAGGAAGACAAAAACATAAAAGAAATAATGAAAACCCCCTCTAGGTCATGATCTCCTTGAATGGATGAAGCTTTGAATGGTGATGCAATGGTGGCTTAGATCTTCACTCCAACTCCTTCTCCTTTGCTCCTCTCCCTCTTGGTGATGATGTGCACTCGTTTCCCACAAGTTACGTCATCGGAAGATGGCCGGAAGGCCTCAAGAATGTGTGGTGACGGTGGCCCAAGAGGCCAAGAAGAAGTCCCCCACATTTGCCCAAGAAATGAGCATTTATACCCCCCCCAAAAAATGCCTCCATAGGGGTGGTATACCGGCTCAATGAGGACCTCATTGAGGTGGTATACTGGCTCAATAAGGACCTCATTGAGGCTGTTTGGGGTAGGCAAAAGTGCACTCTTGCACTCATAATAGTATCCATACTGGCTCAATTAGCACCTCATTGAGCCAGTATGCCTTCAAGCAAACTACTCTCTTCTTTGGCTACAATATTCATCCCGGGGCCGATGCTACATT
Organism: Dioscorea cayenensis subsp. rotundata; assembly: GCF_009730915.1. Classification (NCBI taxonomy): domain Eukaryota; kingdom Viridiplantae; phylum Streptophyta; class Magnoliopsida; order Dioscoreales; family Dioscoreaceae; genus Dioscorea; species Dioscorea cayenensis. Next base: position 28,092 of record NW_024086611.1, read on the forward strand.
AATCTATTATAGTACCGTGACCTGGTTTTCTTCTCTTTTTTGCCCAAAGTGTATATTCGTTTCCTCCATGGCGTTTATGTGCCCTGAGAAGCAAATAATACACAATTAAGCACAAAACGGGACATCAATCCTTGTAAAAATACATGCTAACCATATAAAATACATATACTAAAATACATACATTTAGGCACTTATCAACAAGTCCATCTATAACATAGATACTAAAAAGGGTTAAGTTGAACGAGTCGGACCCTTCATACTTCTGGCATTGTCGTTTAGGTCACGTAAACGAGAAATGCATCTCAAGACTTCATAGGGATGGAGTTCTTTGCTCATTTGATTTTGAATCATTTGATACATGCGAATCTTGTCTCCATAGCAAAATGACTAAAAGACCTTTTAACAAACAAGGTGAAAGGGCTAGATGATTTATTGGGACTAATGCATTCTGATGTATGTGGACCATTAAGCATACATGCTAGAGGTGGTTTTGAGTACTTCGTTACTTTCACAGATGACTTCAGTAGATATGGCTACATCTATCTTATGAAGTACAAGTCCGAGACTTTTGCGAAATTCAAGGAGTTTAAGAATAAAGTACAAAACCAACTTGGCAAAAATATTAAAGCCATTGGATCAGATCGAGGTAGTGAATACTTAAGCCAAGAGTTTGATCATTATTTGAGAGAGTGTGGAATAGTTTCACAACTCACTCCTCCTGGAACACCTGAGTGGAATGGTGTATCCGAAAGGAGGAATCAGACTTTATTGGATGTAGTTCGATCAATGATGACTCAAGCTGGTCTTCTAATATCCTTTTGGGGATATGCCCTTGAGACTGCTGCATTCCCGCTAAATAGAACTCTAACTAAGGCAGATGAAAAGACACCATATGAGATATAGACTAGGCAGAAACCTAATATGACTTTTCTATGAATTTTGGGTTGCGAGTCACATGTTAAAAGGTTAACATCGGACAAGCTTGCATCCAAGACCGATAAATGCCTATTTGTGGGGTATCCCAAGGAAACTAAGGGATACTATTTCTACAACCCTAATGAGAACAAAGTGTTTATTGCTCAGAATGTTGTTTTCTTATAGAAAGGAGTTTCTTCTCAAGAAGAACAATGGGAGTGGATTACAACTTGAGAAGGTTCAAGTACCACAAATTCTTGTAGAAGATAGTTTGGAAATGGAAACGGATTCACAAAGAGTTGTGGAACCCGAACCCATTACACAAGAACCAAGAAGGTCTAGTAGGATTCGTCATGAGCCTAAGAAATATGGTTTTCTCATTACTGACAATCAAATCTTAGAGCTATTGGATCAGGATGATCCCATCACCTACCGAGAGGCAATTGAGAGTTCTAATTCAGATTAATGGATTGGAGCTGTGAAATCTGAAATACAATCGATGTATTATAACCAAGTATAGACTTTGGTTGATCCACCAGAAGGTACTAAGATTATTGAGTGCAAATGGATTTTCTAACGTAAGGCTGATGACACCTTCAAAAGTAGACTAGTGGTGAAAGGTTTCAGACATACTCATGGTATTAACAATGATGAAACCTTTTCACCAGTATCATGCTAAAATCCATTAGGATTCTTCTTGCCATAACAGTATATTATAAATATGATATATGGAAAATGGATGTCAAAATAGCTTTCTTTAATGGAAACCTCCTTGAGGATGTGTACATGACATAGCTTAAGGGTTTTGTCAATCGGAAGAACCCTAACAAGGTGTGCAAGCTACTGAGGTCCATTTATAGACTCAATCAAGCATCCCAATGTTGGAACCTCCATTTTGATGAGGCAGTCAAAGGGTTTGGCTTTCTCAAAAATGATGATGAGCCTTGTGTGTACAAGAAAGTTAATGCAAGCATAGTCATTTTCCTTGTGTTATATGTCGATGACATCTTGCTTATTGGAAACGACATCCCGACATTGTTAAATATTAAGCAATGGTTAGGGAAGTGTTTCTCAATGAAGGACTTAGGTGAAGCTGAGATTATACTAAGTATAAAGATCTATAGGGATAGATCACAATGTCTTTTGGGACTAAGTCAAGAAAAGTACATAGATACGATACTAAAACGGTTTAGTATGTCTAACTCCAAGAAAAGATTTTTACCCATGTCTCAGGGAGTTGTTATAAGTTAAAGGGATTATCCTCAGACTGAAGAACAAAGGGAACACATGAGTAAGATCCCTTACGTGTCTACTATAGGATCTATCATGTATGCCATGCTATGTACCCGGCTGGATGTTGCACATGTACTAAGCATAACTAGCAGATTCCAATAGGATCCAATGGAACACCATTGCTCTGCTGTTAAGAGTATTCTTAAGTACTTACGAAGGACTAAAGATTACTTATGGTGGTAAGAATGAGCTCATTGTAATGGGTTACACTGATGTTGCACTTCAAACCAATGTCGACAACAGTAAATCGTAATCTGGTTGTGTGTTTTACTTGAATAGAGGTGTTGTAAGTTGGAAGAGCTCAAAAAAGGGTACCGTTGCTGATTCTACCACAGAGTCTTAGTATATAGCTGCATTGAATGCTGCTAAGGAGGTAGTTTGGCTTAAGAGGTTCCTTACTGCATTAGGAGTTGTCCGAAGCATCCTAGATCTAGTAAACCTCTTTTGTGACAACAACGGGGCCATAGCATGGGCCAAGGATCCCCAGTCACACCAAAAGTCCAAACATATACTCAGGAGATTCCATCTCATTCGTGAGATCGTCAATAAAGGAGATCTGAAAGTTTGCAAGATTGCAGGAAAAGACAATGTAGCTGATCCTTTGACCAAGCAGTTGGCTAGGCCAAAACATGATCGTCATGTTAGGTTTTTTGGTCTTCGAATTATGCCTGATTAGGACTAGTGCTAGTTGGAGATTGTTAGTGTAAGCCTTAGCCCCAATATATTGTATGAACTCTTATTATTTGGATAATTATTATGAGGCATCATTTTATCTATTATTATTTATGTGCATAGTTAATAAGATAAAATATCCTTGAATATTGGTTCTGCTCATGTTATCAAATGCGTGATTTGTATAGTAAAACCTTTAAAGCATAAACTAGAACAATGTTCTAAATGTCCCTAGTCGATTATTTTCATAGGAATGAAAATAAATTAAGACTAGTATGTCTTTTCATGAGATGGCCTAGTTTTACGGGTCATAGGATATAGGATATCAATCAAAGGACATAGATACATGTTAGGGAATAGTATACCTGGATCGATCCGCTCTTGAGAACACTACATGGTTGAAAGTCATAAATGTTTTTCTCAAGCAATTCTTGTACTCGAATCTTTCAACCTGAAATTCACTATGGATCTCGGATAAATCCTTACATGCTTTAACTTACGCCTAATGTCATTCTTAACTGAGTGGAAAGTACGGGTATTTTTTGGCATGTCACGGTTCATACTAAGAGACATGAGTGAAGTAAAGGGATTGTCCTTCTCTGTAGAGAGAGAGAGCATATCACCGGCCACTTGATTAGTGAGAGACTGAGTAATGCGTGGCCTTGCCCAAGGGAAACTGATAAGAGTTATCATTTACTTGACCTAGTCAGTTCACTAAGATATCAAAAAATTAATTACCATTAAAATAAGGGTGACTCGCTCTATGCCTTATGCTAATTAAGATATTCAGTGGCAAAGAATTGTATGAGGTTGTGATAGGTTATGTTAATCCTCGAAATTAACCTTCAGTTTATATTGGGTAATCGTATTATCTTGCTAGAGAATAATTATGATTTATGAGCGTTAAAATTATTCAAACTCATTGCCAATGTTAAATGGACCTACAGGATCATACACTAAGAATGTCGGGATTAAGATTCAGCATTTGTTACTTATTGAACCACCTATTTAGTGTTTTGGTGAAAAACCTAAATTAGGTGGAGCGAATAGCTTATTCGGGTTAAGTCTTATTAAGTGTTGATCCAATCTAATCTATTTGGTTAATTAAAATGGTTTAATTAATCAAGTAAATAAGAGATTCCTAATTTGATTAGGAGTGAAGGGTTTTTTCGTAAATTAGGGTTTTGGGTTTCCAATATATATAGATGGTCTAAACCCAATATGAAAAGTGAGAAAAAAATAGAGTGATTGAGAGATTGTCTCCTAAGAAACCCTAGCCGCCACACACTTTTCTCCCTTGGTCGCTGACATCGGATCTCACCACCGGAACCCGCCGCCGCCGCCGCGGCGCCTATAGCCCCTTTACTTTTGAATCTCGAGTGCTTGCTACTCGAACCAAGAAACAAGTGTTGTTTCTTAAGGTACATACCTGCCTGAATCCTAGAGGCGTTCGTGTGTACATGATAGTAGAGGGGAGTCGAGATTCGCAGTCCCTTTCGATTTCGGGGAAACAAGGGTGCATTCAGAATCGTCATCAAAAGAAATGTATAACTTTTAATTATCTATTTATTTAGAATTTAATCCTAGTTTTGGCATGCGCTAAGGTTTTATCATGTTTACTTGCCATTAAATATTTTGTAATTCCTTATTAGAGTGATAAGATCCTAACACCTAATACAACCTAGAAATTGACATACAAAGTTCTCATGCATATTAATACATCAAAGTACACCAAGCATGGATCGCAATAAACCAAAATGCAATAAAATAGATCAAAGCATCCAATGTACACAAGTTCACCCCAAGGTTCACCAACATCCAGTGACCTTGGGGTTTAGTTGTTCATACTAAGAAAATACATGATCAAGTTCATAAAAACAACTAAATAAGCAACAAAGAACTCCCTCAAGTGATGAATGTCGAGAGAAAAACTACGGGAAGCTTCCAACGATGCCACCAAAGGGGTGACTTCATTGCTTTCTACAAGCTTGAACAATGGGAAATGATGCCGGATCTTTTCTCTTCTTTTGATTTCCTTGTCTAAAATGTCTTCTTGAGTCGTCTTTACCCAGGATTATGAAGATGGAGAAGAATGGTGGAGATAGGAGAAAAAGGTGTGTAAGAAGCCCCCTCTAAAAGCCCTCAAACCCCTTTTAAAACTTTCTCGGGTTAGCATCACCGCCTTCTTCACAAACGTGATGTAGGCTGTCAAAGTCTCAAGAATTTGAAAAAATTCATGGAGTGCTACAGTAAATTGCTACAGTTGACACACCCCATGCGTGTGTGTGTCGCAAGTGCACGGGTTATCAAAATAATAAAGTACCCCGGTGAGTGAGTAGTTGTATCCATAGGAAATAGTTGTTAAGAAGCAAGTAGTGATGCTATTTAGCCATCGAGTGAACCAATTCGTAATTTGAGTGGATAATATCAATGCAAATAAAAAAATAAAGAAAAGAGAAAAGAGAGTAATAAAAATAAAGAGAGGTAATCAATGGGAAGATGGGGTACCCGGATATTGCTCACCCTAGGACTACTGTTTCAAGTGCAAGACTAATCATTATGCCTCCTAACTGATGTTTAATGAGTCGTAGAAATCCAAATACACACGGCCCCAAACCTAAGGTCAACCATGACTAACCCTTACACTATGCCCTAGTAGAAAAAGATGCTCTCGACGTCTCACACTATGTAGGGTTGCTTGGAGCTCTAGGGATTCCAAGTGATAAACCATATTCCCTAGTATAGATCTAACACTTTGGTCCAGGCGAAAGACCCCTAATCACGATTAAACCCCAGCACTAAGTATTACTTCAACACTTCACACTATTGCTAGTACAACTAAGCCCCAGTGGAGTTTGTCTCTTAGCACTTCACTCTATCATGACAGCAAAGAACTCTTTGAACGTGGAGGTAGGATAAATCACATCGGAAGGGAAAGGGGATGTTCCGCTACCTCTCGACTCACCCTCTCGACTCTCTTCAACCTTGCTTTGTCTAACCCTAATAAAGTGTCACACATTCACAAGAATTACCAAGATAGATTCTTAACCCTAGTGTCACTCTAAGGGAAAATCAATTCAACAAGCATTCAAGGTTGAAACTCAATTAAAACATCAATTAAAGAAACATAATAAGAGTCAATGAAACAAAATCATCCTAGGGTTTACAAGTCCAAGCACCCACTAGGGGTTTAGCTCTCTATGGAGCAATACAAAAGCAAATATTAAATCAAGGATAAGTGCAAGCAATCCATGGAGAAAACCCCTTCATAATCCGTATCGATGGTCTTGTGGAGCCTCCTCGTCTTTTGCAAAGGTTTCCTTGTCAAACTTAGGGCACACCTCGCTGAATTAATACTGACGAAAGCTCCCCCAATAGTTCTCCTCCAAAGAAACTCGATGTTGAAGGCAGTAGTACCACTCCAAAAACCTAGCAAAAGCCTCTCCAAACCCTAGCCATGAGCGCCTCTAAAGATGGGCCAAAGATAGGAAAAAAATCCCCAAATAAAACGCTAAAAGCGGTATTTATAGGGATTGAGTCAGGCATCCACAAGGGCGTGTTGAATTTCTACACGACCTTGTGGATTTCCAATTCTTGTTTTCCTGCGAGCTGTGAACATTAACTGCTATAGTAAGTTTGTTGTAGTGATTTGCTACAGCAAACTACTACAGTACTTTGCTGGAATGCTCCTGAATCCATTCTTTTCATCGAGGCCACGTGAATGGGCACACATCCATGCGGTGGATCACGTCACATCTTCAGTAAAACAACATTGGTAAAGCTCTTGACAATGTTACACAAGTCAAAATATATGAGTGTGACTGTCTTTGTGCCCCTCCATTTTGTGTATTCACTTTGAGCATGATGGAGGTTGGCACACACCCACATGTTTTTTAGCACAACTTGTGTCTTCACATTCGTTCAATCTAAGAAATTCATCAACAATTTTGTCCACGATCTACTTTTGCTTCCTTTCTTCAAAACTTGTCTCCACAACGCTAAATGCACAAAGGAACACAAATACACACGAATGAACCATAAAATATGATAAAAGTAATACTTAATGCAAGAAAAGTATAATTTGTATTACTTATACACAAAACCTTATCAACAGTACAGTGCGCTTGTCATCAGATTCACAAGCAACTTCACCGTCGTTAGCAAACCCATCAATGAAACCTGAGATCCCTGCCATTTCTCAAGTTCTTCATCCTACAGTAGCTGCTACAGTGTTGTTGTAGTAACCAGGCTCTAAAACACCATTTTCAGTGTCGTTTTCCTTCTATTTTGCATTGTCGAGCTCACTTGAGTATCCTCAAGACCTGTAACACCAATAAGACCAATTAAACCACTCAAAAAGAAACAAATCATCAATCTATATATAAATAATACAAAACAAATACATATAAAATACACACATTTAGGCGTTTATCATTCCCACCATGTGCTTGGTGTCAATGCTGTTGAAGAGAAGAAGGTACAATGACATAACATCCTCTACACTCGGGGCACCATTAAGAGCAAGGTATGTAGGATTATTGTTGATAATGACAGCTGTAATAGCATTGCTAGTTCAGACTTGGTGGAGAGATTGGGATTAGGGTTGAAGTAGGAGCGTCACCTTAGTCCATACAAGATGCAGTAGCTCAATGATTGTGGATCGTTGCATGTTAGCAACATTGTAACAGTTCAGTCCTCCATTGGGAAGTATAATGAATAGATGGAGTATGATATTATCCCAATGCAAGCATGCCAATTACTATTGGGACACCCTTAGTTGTTTGATCATGATGTCCATATTAGCAGCTGTGCTAACCGACTCACTTTCATTTACAAAGGGAATGCATTTCTTTGCTTCCTATGAATCTGGAGGAAATATAAATGGATGATCTAAGAGAGAGAGAGAGAGAGAGAGAAAGAGAGAGAGAGTGCAAAACACTTGAGTGAGAGCCACCATCATATGAGCGAGTAAATCCAAAGCCAAATAAAACCCCATAGCTTAAATTAACCAAGCCCCAAGAAAAAGAGGGTTAGTGATGTTGGGTAAGAAGGGGAACATGAGGGCTTTGAGAGAACCCGATTCTATGTATTTTGTTCTCCTATACAAAGAAAGTTTGCTAACTACTAATGATTTACCCTCTACTTTGGAGTAAAATTTTTAGGGGGGTACCAAACTTTTGTCGATTATCAGTTTGGGGTCCAAAGTTTAATTTGAATCATAAAGGGTACCCAACTTTGATTGTCTTTCACCGGTTGGTCACCCGGGCATCTCCGGTCCAAATTTTATGATGTGGCGCCCGGAGCAGCCTCGTCAGCAATCTGAATGTTTCTCATGTGTTTCCACATCAGCAGGTATGGTCGAGTCAGCCCCCCACTCACGTGATGGCATAAACCCTTGGCCACGCGTCGGGCAAGCCTCTCTTCAACGGTCGCATCGGCTGCAGCTTCTTTCCCACCAACCCACCGAGAAACCAAGGGAGAAGAGGGTTTTTTGGTGAAGAGAGGAGGGTTTCTTAGGATTTCTGAGCCGACGAGAGGATTTCAGCGCGCCGAGGAGAGGGTTTTCTCGGTGAAGAAGAGGGTTTTCTTAGAGAAATTGTTTTCTTAGAGCGATTTATTGAAGTCCGGTGTGTTGATTGGCAATTGACAAGTGTTTTGATCTCATCGAACTGTTCAATTGCTGATTTGAAGGTCTCATTGAAGGAATCATTCATCGCCTCCAAGAAATCCTGAAATTTTCATCTGTTTTTCCAATATACACATTCTTAGGTTTTTTTTTGTACACTATATTTTGAATTCTGTATTATGAATACTGATTGGAATAAAATAAGATATTATGAATACTGATTGGAATAAAAACAGATCTTATGAATTTTGTATTATGAATATTGTATTGGAATAAATTCTGCTATTATGAATTCTGTATAATTAATACTGTATTGGAATAAAATCTGGTATTATGGATTATGTATTATGAATACTGTATTGGAATAAAATAAGATATTATGAATACTGATTGGAATAAAAACAGATCTTATGAATTCTGTATTATGAATATTGTATTGGAATAAATTCTGGTATTATGAATTCTGTATAATTAATACTGTATTGGAATAAAATCTGGTATTATGGATTCTGTATTATGAATACTGTATTGGTATTATAAATTTGGCAATGTTCTTCACAAAAATAGTGATATTTGCTAACATTCACAGCTGATCAAAAAACCCCTGGACATTCACAGCTAACATTCACAGCTGATAAAAAAACCCTTGGACATTTATAGCTAACATTCACATAACATTCACAGCTGATCAAAAAAACCCTTGGACATTCATAGCTAACATTCACAGCTAACATTCACACCTGATCTTTGCTAACATTCTCTAGTTCACAGCTAACATTCACAGCTTATCAAAAAACCAAAATAACAAAAATGAAACATTCTCATAGCAGCACCCTTGGACATTCACAGCTGACCTGCAGAAGTCCCACTTCCTGGTGGCAGCCATACCCTCCTTCTCTTGTCAGCACCTCCTACTCTAGCAGTATCCTTGGCCTTCTTTTGTTCCACATTTGATCCATTTTGTGTCTCCTTGTTGCTAGTATTTGTAAATTTTTTCACACCCCTTGTCAGCAGTTTTAGAATTTTGAGTTGAGTCCCTCCTGATGGTTGTTCCAGATTAACTGTATGCAAAGTATCTGTGTTGGCCTTCATTGTTAAAGTAGAAAACATAAATCAGTCAGTGGCACTAAACTACAAGACTAAAATTAAATACTAAACTTTAGAAAAAAATAGTTATCCAACCTGTGCCATTGGATGCTCAATCCCTATATTAGCTCCTGAAGATGTATTTGTTGTTGCAGGTGGCACACTCTTGTGGCTCTCCTCTGTGCTCAACCTTAATTCACTAAGTGAGCTTGGAGTGGTTGTCCCATGAACTTTATAAGAGGCACATATGAAGTTAGTTATAAGAAAAAAAATTAAATCCAAGTACATTTAAACATTTAAACAATACAGAATTTAAATCCAAGTACAACCATATTTGCAATGAACATGTGGAAAAAAATCTAAACAACACAAAAATTTACTTAGGAGCATGCTCGAATGAAACACAATAAATTATAACTGAATTCATACTTAGAAGCATGTTGTTATGCAAAACCTTTCCAGAGCATGCCATTAAAAAAAAAAGCAGAACAACATATTTTAAGTTTCATATTAACTTTAAATGGGAGGCAACAACCTCAACCATATTAGCATTCCATATATATGTGATGCCAATCAATGGGAGAAATAAACATGAGAAAAAAATTTAAATCCAAGTATAGGCATGCTTTATGAAAGGCACATATGAAGTTAGTTATAAGAAAAAAATTAAATCCAAGTACATTGAAACATTTAAACATAAGGACCAACAAGAGAAGAAGAAGAAGAAGAAGAAGAAGAAGAAGAAGAAGAAGAAGAAGCACTGTTTTTCTTTGAAAGTTAGAGAAGAAGACTAGGTCAAGAAGAGCTGCATAACTTTGTATTATACCCAAATACCAAAGGCATCACATGTGTCTGTGTCTATTGACAGCACTGAATGAGCCAAAACAACTTTTCCAAATTACCTGCTTTCTTCCATTGACAAACATTAAAAAAAAATCTACTTATGTTTTTTTTTATATTATTTCAAAAGTTCAAATAGTGTAGATCATCTTAAGTTGCATCATAACAAATCCATCATCCTTTTAAGTTATATCATCTGACATTATGACCTCTAAGTTAAAGTTCATATGACATTGTGTCTTCTCATTCAATATCAACATTATATAATGAAAGTGATGTAAGATGAAGACTAATTCTGAAGAAGCTAGCCATCTTAGTACTACTCTTACCCAAAAAATACTTAAGATGAAGACATTGAAGAAGCTAGCCATTAAATGAAATTTATAAATCATGATATGGTTTTATATCGTGATATTTATGTTAAATTGAACTGATTGTACTCACTCAATTTTTTTTCACATATTCTTTATCAATAAAAAAAATATGAGTAACATCAAAATGGACACACCTTGATCAATATCATACAAAATCTCTGTACATTAAAAAAAAGAACAGAAAAGATTAAAATTAAAGTTAAAAAAATTTAACTTTAATTAACTTAGAAGCATGCTCGAATGAAACACAATAACTTAAAACTAAATTCATACTATAGAAGCATGTTGTTATACAGAGCCTTTCCTTTCCAGAGCATGCCGATGCAAACAAAAAAGAGATTTAAAGACATATTTCATATCAACTTTAGATGAAAAATAACATTTCCATCATTTTCATATCAAAGGATTTTCAAGAAAAGTATGAGGAATCAGGGCTTTCGAAGAGAGCACTCACAATATTCTGGTGCATCTTCTCCCTCTTGTCGTCTTTCCCAGTTAACCGTCATTTTGCCTACACCTCCCTCAGTAGCACCCGATTTTTCACTCTCTACACTGAAGAAACCCTCTTTTCGGCACTATAACCCTCCAACAGACCCTTTTTCTCTACACTGAAACAATCTTCTACCCACTTCAACCCTCTAAGAAAACCCTCTTCTTCACCGAGAAAACCCTCTCCTCGGCGCGCTGAAATCCTCTCGTCGGCTCAGAAACCCTAAGAAACCCTCCTCTCTTCACCGAAAAACCCTCTTCTCCCTTCGTTTCTCGGTGGGTTGGTGGGAAAGAAGCTGCAGCCGATGCGACCGTTGAAGAGAGTCTTGCCCGACGCGTGGCCAAGGGTTTATGCCATCACGTGAGTGGGGGGCTGACTCGACCATACCTGCTGATGTGGAAACACATGAGAAACATTCAGATTGCTGACGAGGCTGCCACATCATAAAATTTGGACCGGAGATGCCCGGGTGACCAACCGGTGAAAGACAATCAAAGTTAGGTATCCTTTTTGATTCAAATTAAACTTTGGACCCCAAACTGATAATCGACAAAAGTTTGGTACCCCCCCAAACTGATATGAGCGAGTAAATCCAAAGCCAAATAAAACCCCATAGCTTAAATTAACCAAGCCCCAAGAAAAAGAGGGTTAGTGATGTTGGCTAAGAAGGGGAACATGAGTACTTTGAGAGAACCCGATTCTATGTATTTTGTTCTCCTATACAAAGAAAGTTTGCTAACTACTAATGATTTACCCTCTACTTTGCCTAGTTCTATTTTGGATCTTTTGTAGGTATATGAGGATGTGTTCCCTTATGAGGTCCCACCTAGGCTACCACGAAGCGAGGAATCGAACATTAAGTTGGTTTGATAACATGAGCACCATTGCCTAATCGGCCACCTTACCGCACCAATCCGAATGAGACAAAAGAAATCTAGCATCAAGTTTAAGAACTACTCAACAACAGTTACATAAGGGAAGGTCTCTCTCCTTTTGCAGTCTCAGTTATTTTAGTTCCTAAGAAAGATGGTTCTTAGAGAATGTGTGTAGATTGTAGAGCCATTAACAACATAATTGTGAGGTAGAGGTATAGACATCCCATACCTAGACTTGATGATATGCTTGATGAACTTAGTGGATCTATTATCTTCTCGAAGATAAACTTGCATAGTGGCTATCACTAAATTAGAATGAAAGAGGGTGATGAGTGGAAAATGGCATTTAAAACAAAATTTGGATTATATGAATGGTTAGTCATGCCTTTTGGTTTAACAAATACACCTAGTACTTTCATGAGATTGATGAACCATGTACTTAGAGTGTTCATCAGAAAATTTGTGGTAGTTTGCTTTGATGATATCTTAATTTTCAGCCGTCTTTAGATGATCATATTGACCATTTACGTAATCTACTTGCTGTTTTGAGAAAAGAACAATTGTATGTCAACCTTACAAAGTGCACCTTTTGCACCAACAAATTTGTGTTTCTTGGCTTTGTGGTTTCATCTCAAGGTGTTGAGGTAGATGAAGACAAGATCAAAGCGGTACATGAGTGGGCAACACCCCAAAATGTGAGCCAAGTGAGAAACTTCCTAGGACTTGCAGGCTTTTACCACAGTTTCGTAAAGGATTTCAGCACCATTGTCGCTCCAATTAATGAAATTGACAATAAAAGAAGTACCATTCAAATGGGAGGCATCACAAGAAAAGGTATTTCAAAAATTGAAGGACAAATTGACATCCACACCACTACTTGCACTTCCTGACTTTGGTAAGATTTTTGTAATATAATGTGATGCAAGTGGTGTAGGTATTGGCGGGGTGCTTGTGCGAGAAGGTAGGCTCATTTCTTATTTTAGTGAGAAGTTAAGTGGTCCAGCTCTCAATTATTCTGTTTATGATAAGGAATTATATGCGCTTGCGAGGGCATTGGAACTTGCCAACATTACTTATGGCCTAAAGATTTTGTGATACATTCTAAAATGAATCATTAAAGCATCTTAAGAGTCAATTAAAACTAAACCGTAGACATGCAAAATGGAGTGAGTTCATTGACTCTTTTCCTTACATTATCAAGTACAAGAAAGGGAAGGATAACCTTATAGCTGATGCACTGTCTAGGCGTCATGCTTTGATGTCCCAACTAGATGCTAAAATTCTAGGTTTAGAGAGCATTAAAGAGTTATATACTAAAGATTCATAACTTGATGAACCCTACTCTAAATGTAGTACAAGAAAAGGTTGGGAAAAGTTTCTCTTGCATAATGGTTTCTTGTTTCAAGCTAACAAATTGTGTATACTAGATGGCTTTGTTCGCTTATTACTCTTGCAGGAAGCAAATAGAGGCAGTCTAATGGGCCACTTTGGTGCCAAGAAGACAGAAAATGTGCTGATCGACCATTTCTTTTGAGCGCTACATACAGCGTGATGTTGAGAGCTACATACAGCGATGCTAGACGTGCCACAAAGCTAAGTCTCGTTTAAACCTACATTGATTGTATACTCCCTTACCTATTCTTAGTGCACCATGAGAAGATATTTCTATGGATTTTGTTCTTGGATTACCACGGACTAAGAGGGGAAGGGATTATTCTATATTTGTGGTAGATGATAGGTTTAGCATGATGGCTCATTTGATTCCCTATCATAAGATCGATGATGCTTCACATGTTGTTGATCTATTTTTTTAGGGAAGTGGTGCAACTACATAATGTGCCACAAACCATTGCCTCAGATTGTCATATCAAGTTCTTGATCTATTTTTGAAAAACCTTGTGGGGAACGCTAGGAACCAAGCTATTATTTTCCACTACGTGTCACCCCCAGACAGGTGGGCATAAAGAAGTTGTGAACCACACACTATCCATGATATTAAAAACAATTTTAAAGAAGAATTTAAAGATGTGGGAGGAGTGTCTACCATGTCGAATTCGCATATAACAGGGCGATACATTCCACCACTAAATTTTGTCCATTCGATATTATATTAGGAACAAGCTAATATAGATACAAGCAAGCGTTCTGAATATGTAAAGAAAATACATGAAAGAATGAAGGATAACATTGATAAAATCACTCAGCAGTATGAAAAGCGAGCGAACAAAGGAAGAAATAAGATACTGTTTGAGCCGGGCGACCTAGTGTGGATATATTTACGTAAAGAGCATTTTCTGGTGCACCGCAAGTGCAAGTTGCAACCACGAGATGATGGACCATTCCAAGTGCTTGAGAAGATCATTGACAATGCGTACAAGATCGAGCTTCTAAGAGAGTATGGTATTAGTGCTACTTTTAAAGTTACAGACCTTTCACCTTTTTTTGGTTTAATCTAGTCAAGGAGGACTCCTTTTCAAGAGGGGGAGGATGATGAGGACATCACTTCCATGCCAACTACACCACCTACGGATGGCAATACTTCAACTGGTATAGAAGAAGAAGCATATCAAGAACCATTTTACACGAAACCGTGCTAAACAAATCCAAAACCAGGTGAATGCTAACTTAAGCTTATTCTTAAATTATATTGAAATGGTGGTGTTTCCAATTCTTTTTAACTTAATTGCACTTAGGTGTACCGGAAATGAAGACATAATTCCAGACTTAGTCAAACAAGAGAATAGCAAAAGAGAAACATTTGGAGCTATGCCACATGTGGGCCTCACATTCACGTACACGTCCAAAAAGGAAATTGTACCTATCTTTGCTGGCCCCGCTCAAACTGAAGGAGATGTGGTTTCTTTTTATGACAAATCAGGCCAAAATATTTCTTTCCTAAACCAACCCAATTTTTTGAAGAAAATAAAATCAAATCCCAATCAACCAGGAAATCAAGTATCATAAATTCAAGGATGAGAGATTGCACCTGCCATATTCACGTTCTACAGTACCTCATGTTACTATATTTAGATTGATTTTCTAGCCAATTTTATGTTTCTATTTTAGATTGTTTTCTGAGCAAATTTCAATTTACTATTTTTAGATTGATTCCGTAGCCAATTTTAATAAGATAGTTTTCTTGTATCCCAAGTTTAAGTCAGCTATAAATAGCCTTATACTTTCTCCCTTGGAGGATGGAACTTTGATTATTATTCACGAAATAAGAGTTGTCTTACTACCATTGTTCTTGTGAGTTCTCCCTAATTCGTGAGAGAAAAGTTTCAGCTTTCTCCTAATGTGTGCTCTACGCTTCCGGGCGTTTTGTGTGGATTAGTTTCCGGTTTGTGGTTCTGTGATTGTTCGGACAGCAGGTCGGAGTTCTTAAAGCTTCGGATCTCAAGTCAAAAATAATCAATGTAAGAATTTCTAAGACCAATGACATTTTTATGTAAGTTCATTTTTTTTTTTCTAAATTTGCATTATTAACATTTGTCTTCAATGTAGGATAAGATGTTGACCTTGAAACAATATGCATCTTTTACAAAATTTAGATCAAGAAACTCAAACCTACTCCAATACATGAATTGCCCTTTCTATTAAATTTGTTGGTGGAGAGAAGAAAAGAAAAGTCTATGGTCTTAGCTCTCAAGCATCTTCCTATTATGGATGCTCCAATTCAAATGTCAATAACTCAACTACAAAATCTCCTGTTCTGCAAAATAATGAAGATTTACAAAATGAGTTAGTATCTGTATGTAATCTACTACAAATCCCAAGAAGGCCGGCATCAGCAAAAACTTCGAGAAACTCGATAAGAGATGGCTGAAATGAGGAGGATGCTATAATTATTTCTATCTCAAAATCAAGCACCTTCTCAAATAAATCATGGAGGTCATGATGAAGATGGTGATCTTGCTCCACCGAGTTAATTGTTGTTATTCCTATATTGTGGCTTATTTGTCATATTTGTTGATTGCTTGTGATACTTTTGAGTTTTACTACTTGCCACTTACGTTACCTATGTGTGCTTGCACTTATTTTCAACATGACTTGTGTTATTTTTTAATGCTTTTGGCAAGGTTTAATATAATCTTTCGTACTTGGTTATGATACATTGCAATTGTTATTTTTAGCACATTATATTAACAAAATATTGATTACTCTAAATGAATGATTTAATACAGATTTTTGTATTATAATTTATAATATAATTATAAAATAAATAATTTAAATTTTATTTAATGTTAGTAAGGGATTACTCAGGAAATAATCCCATTTTCAATCTTTATAATTACCCAAGGGTCATCTAGGAAATAATCCCTTAGTATATTTAGAAATAGATTACCAAGGATACGATTCATTTCTACTCCATCCAAATACTAATGAATTACCCTGGAAAAAATTCCAGGAAATATTACACAGGGATCACCCATAGATTTAACATTTAAATTTTTGAAAATTTAACAATAGATTACCTAGGAAAAAATCTCTCGTTACATTACCTAGGATTGCCAAGGAAATGTTCCGTAGTAAATTCCTTGTCTTTTATAAATTTGTTAACATAAATTACCTAGGAAATTTATTATTTACTCCCGAAATAATTTGTTGCTATTTAATGAGAGATTATAAAATCCCTAGGAAAATTATTACCCACGAGGCTTTTACCCAGGGATGTCAATTCCCAGGATAATCCTCGCTAAATAATATATTACATAGGGATTTTAGCATTTTAGCTATGGAATTTTCCTAAGCTAATTACTGTTTTTTGTTGTAGTGGTAATACTCGATTTATAATGATGACTTACCACCATTATTCGTGTAGTTGATTTCTTTAATGCAAGCATACAGATTTTATGGATTAATGTGTATAAATATTAATTCACTTATGATTAATTTTTGGATCAAGTGGGAGAATCTTAGTTTAAATTTAGTTCGGATTTAAATTATCTTCATGATAATTTAAAATTAAGCGGATTTAAACAACTATAGTAATCCATAACATTATATTTTGATGAGGACATGACTAGCAAAACTCCTATTCAAGTTCCAATTGGTCCAGTCACTCGTTCGCAAATTAAGCAATTCAAGGAGGCTTTAAATTGGTTGATTAAAGAAATTTGGGTGCAACCTAATCTGTTAAGGCCCATTAAAGGTGATAAAGGTGTGTCACATGGAGGAAAATCTATCATTCAAATTCGACTTTGTAAACAAAATTTTTAAGGATGCAACATAAGAGGAACAAATCAAAATTAAAGATTTCTTACCATTTTAGCTTCACTATAGAATCAACTTTAGCAAAATAATTATTATATTATTCCTTATTTAGTTTGACTTAATTTGGAGATTGTAAGGCTTGAATGCCAAGAAATTAGTATAAGGCTTGCATGCCAAGAAATTAGTATTTTCCCTATTTAGTTTGAATAATTTAGGAATTTTAGTATTAATTTAAAGATTTTGTTAATTGCCAAAATTCACTGACTCCTCTATTTAAGAAGTCTAATAAGCTAAAATAATCAAATTACCATTTACCACAAAATTGTGAGATTCTTTTGGAATTCCCTTTTGATTTTTGAAAACTATTCAATCTTATCGGAGTTTCTGTGGTGCTTAACCATTGACTTATCGAACAACCTTCAGCAACTGCTCGTGGCGTCTTCATATACCGATGTTCTTACTTGATATTGGACTGTTACGGGATTCGTCATGAGTTGGCGGATTCATATCACATTTGAATCCTATATTAATCCTAATTGGTATTTTTTATAATGATCTATTTTAATATTTAAAGTGGAGCAAATTCTTTGATGGAAAGGATTAGAGGTCCCAGATCTAACATTCTCGTGATTACTCAACTCCATCGACAGACATCGACAAAGAAAATAAATAGATTGTAAGGATCTTAAATTTTTTTCAAGTGCAGCATTTGGTTTCTTTAAGTGTAGATGTCAGTCTCTTTGTTGTCCTGTATAATTTGCTATGGTGGGAGGTAAGTGATCTTGCTTCCGCCATTATTTAATTATTTAGATTTACCGACATATTAGATGTTATTTTCTAATTTTTATGATATGATATATTTAAATGTTTAGATGTTATATGCCTTGGATTAATTTCTAACAATAAGTACCAATCAGAAACAAATCCAATAGAATGGGAAAAAAATGAGTGTTTATTATGTGTGATTGTGGTTTACTTTTTAAAATATTTGGAAATTGCATTTTGTCTTTAGTTTCTTCATCTAACGAAACAAAGAAAACAGTACTTCTCCACTATTTTTTTTTTCTTCTTCTTTTTTCCCGTCTTTCACACGGATGCAAAGACACAACATAAATAAATAAATAAATAAATGTCTATGTAAGATTCTAAACTTTTTCCAAGCCCATGCAATTCATGCACGTACGTCCGCAACCTCATCCCCGTCAAACGCTACAAACAAACACTATTGCCTGTCATGATTCACTCTCCGTTTTGCCCCTAATTATAAGACTTTATTAATTCATATATATAAATATATATTCAAAGAAGTGGCCATGCAATACAGGAAGATCATGTTCATATATATCCTAACCGACAAAGCATGGTGGTGGTTTAATGACTCTAATCCCCCACCAATTTCTGCTACGAAATCACTTTTTGATTCCCAGCCTCAAAGTTCAAAACCACCCCAAGGCTTTCCCACACCTTTTTCACTTTCTCGATCATTAATTCACCTAGGTGTCCATATTATATATGAACATATATATACTTCATAGACTTGTTGGCTCTCCCTTTCTTTTCTAGCGTGTTCATCGTTAGTGGCCTCAAAGTTTGACAAGCAAAAGTACTTGGACTTTGAAAAAGAGTGTCACCATCTTTTATTCATTTTGCACCTAATCCAAGCATGATTCAGATAGAAACATTCTCAAGCTAATTGCATAACAGTACATGACTGACCAAAGCTAGCTAATTCAATCTCACTATAATTAATGATATTTTCTCATGCTCCAAGACAAACCTCTCTTTGTAGTTAGGATCAGGAGCTTTTTGTCACCGAGCACAAGATCTAAATAAGATCTCCCCCTTTTTTTTCTTTTTTTCTTTTTTTAAGTCATGAAGAAACTGGAGAACAAGTAGGAGAGTGACCCATGCCAAATGATCTTATGTGATCCTTGAGAGACCTCTTGTGCTTAAAATTAGAGCCACAAGTGCAATACCAAAGCTTGCCACAGTTCTTCTCATGAGTTCTCCAATCTCCTTTAACCGCAAATGACTTGCCACACTTCCTGCACATGAAGGGCTTCACTCCATGCTTTCTCTTGTAGTGAGTTTGAAGAGTTCTGAAGTCTTTTAATGGCTTGGCCCTTGGATGGTTGATGTTGTTCTTGCAGCCATGGGCGCAGCAGTAGCAAGGCAGCTTGAGCATCCCCATTGGTTGTGTCCCTTTCAGAGATTCTGGTCCTTTTCTATATTCAGATCCATGCACCCACATATGCATCTATATATAACACATAACAAAAAAACATTATAAATAGACATATATATACATGTTGATCTTGCATAGATAAAAAAAAAATGAAAAAGTTTGAATTAATTAATTTGCCTGCATGTTGTTGTATCTGTTGAAAGTCTTGCTGCAAACTGAGCAAGAGAACTGGACTGGTCCTATGAGGATCTGAGCTGGTGTGGGGATCCAAAACCTATTCTCATGATCATCAGGCATCACTTCCATCTTCTTCTTGTTGTTGTTCTCCACTTCCTTATCATCTTCTTCCACAGAGAAGTCCAAGGACATGATACTCTCTCCATCATCAACACTAGTTGAAGAACCTGGCAATCCAATGTGCAAGGCCACATTAACCTCACCATCAATGTCCTCCTCTTCTTTGATGACCTTTTTAGGCTCTTCAAAACTACTCAGAAGGGGCAAACAACACTGACTTACTCTATTAATGGCATGATCTTGCGATGGTGATGAAGTTGAGGTTGAGGAGGAGGGGGAGGAAGAGAAGGAGGGTGGTGGCTGTGTAGGCTTTAGCCATTCAATGAAAGGACCCTCCAAGTTATCATTCATGGCCATGGGAAAATCACTCCCCAAGTCCATGTCCTCCTTCTCTTCCTCCTCCTCCTCTTCTTCTTCACAAGAGCTGTGAAAGTTGATGATGAAGTGAGGGATATATGTCATACTTGGCTTGGTGGAAACGTGGGGCAGGTGGTGCGTGTTGACTCTAGTGGGTTAAATGCTGTGTCCTTCTCATTACCATTCAGCCATTGCTTCTAAATTTACAAAATTAAAGAAACACACTTAATTACTCAGGTATTAGAAATATATATATATATATATATATAACTCTTCAATTAATTTTAGGATTTTAGCAAGACCCAGTCAGTCGTACAAATGCATTTTCTGTGATTTTTAATCTAAGCAAGGGTTACAAAGTTAAAATCTTTGAATTCCAAGTCTTTTATTCGTTTCCTGCATGCGTGAGTGATCAGCTAAATGTTTTTTTGACTTCCCCTCAGGCCAGGTGATTGAAATGATGGATTCATAATAATTAACCACAAGACTAGAACAGTAGCTGTGGATTGACTTATTAGATTAATTAATTTCTTATTAAAAGCCAATTCTTTTTCATATGGAAAATACATGCAAGATAGACATTGGAGAGTAGTATTGCTAGTAACATAAGGTAATTAAGGTCTCTCCTTGAATTTATTAATCAATTGAGTTGCATGATGATGATTAGCGTCTCCTGGCAGCAGTCTCCCTTTGAGCATTGAAATATACTGCAGCAACTGGGAGGCCAAGGTCATTTTCTTCTGCAAACTGACGGGTGTTGAAGCCGTCCCTCGATGCCGGTGCGCTAACAGATAGTCTTTTCTTCTGCTTAAACAGAACAAATATGAACCTGTGGATTCCTATGTTCGGCCTGGGACTTTCATAGTTCACCACTTCCCTTCCTGTTTATCAATATAAAAAAAAAAACCACTCACACCTCACAACCATTGTATATATATACATGCATGGACAGAAAAGTAATGAGAGTTATTACTTACCAAAAGATGCATCAGTTGTGCCTGGAATGTCTGTCACAATCCTGCACCAACAAGTTATGGTCAGCATTTAATTTATTTAGCCATGTAAATGCAAGTGATTACCAGTGAAGGTGTTCTCTCAGATACGGATCACTAGGACCTGGAACATCTGGGTCTGTCATAAGCTGATCAAAAAAAAGAAAAACAGGGCACATGCACTGAGTAGTGGGCTGATAAATTAATGTACAGGGAAATAGCATTGATGCATAACATGACATACTAGTGTGAAAAGAGATCTGAGGTCTTCTCCTTGAACTTCAACTCTTGGTTTGGATGTGAGTGCAGAAGGGTAGAACTCATGGCCATTGAAGACCAACTTGTTGGAGTTGTAAGACACTGCCATCTTGATGCTTGGGATGAAGTAATCCAACACTTCACCAATCACTCTCCCAACAACCAAAGGTTCCATCTCTCTTCCCATTATAAGCTTAATTATAATGTGAGTACCTGTGTGGTTTTTTATGTCCATCAAGGAGAGTGCCTTGGCCTCTTCTTATAATAAACAGTTAAAGACTCGATAAGAGAATCTTATTAGTCCCCAGATATGATATGCAAGAGATATTGATTTATAATGAATTTGAGTGGGGGATTGACCGTGCTTAATTGGATAGCAAGGCAATAAAAAAGCAAATATGACAGTGAAAAAGTAAACGAGAAGTGGCTTGTTTCAGATCCTTGATTTCTTATCTCTTTCTTTCTTTTTAGTTTCATTTTCATTCTATATGGACAGAACAACCTGAAAATCATGCATGTGGGTCTTGCAGAACCTTTCTAATATTGTCTTTCTTTAAATTTTTTTTTTCCAAAACAGAAAAAAAGGATGATTCCTGAAGCTGCAAGCAGAAATTGTTTCTGTTCATCTTTTGCAATTAAGGCAAATAAAGTGTTGGAATTCCTGTTCATTGTGTAGCTGGAATTAGACAAAAACTTAATATGATTCCCCACAATGTACTAGCTATATATCCTATGTCTTGGTGCACTACTGATATCAATAATTTATCAATTAACTAAAGAAGAATTTGGTGAAAAAGATTGCACACAAATGCGTAATTAATTAAACATGAACTGCAATGGAGGATATGTTCACTATGATGAACAATGAATGAATGAATGTGGGGCTCTATCATACAACTTGTGCATGGAATTCTCTCCGTCTGTTCTGGCAGATATTAGTTGTTGTTCTCTGAGGGATACATCCTCAATTTGATTTCATATTGTCTCTTGCCAACCTTTTTGTCCCTTTCATGCTCTCCCTCATCATTAATTTTGAATGACCATTCAATGTTTTTTTCTATTTTTCATTTGGAGAGATTTTGAGAAATAGTTAGCCTGATTTATTTATTGCTTTAAAAACCTTTTGAAGATATTTTCCTTTAGGACGGGATATGTCGGCAATTATCCTTTTCTAGGCGCATGCAAATTAGTGTTTTCAAATATCATATTTTTTTTTTTTTCCAAAGAAAACCTATGATCTTAACTAGCAATTCTCAATTATTTAATTACCAATTTTTTTCATATTATTCATTTTTTAAGAAATAAAACAAAATACCATTTTCTCTTAGATGTAGTATTAATGTTTACTTTAATTGATTGTTTGGTATAATAGAGCGGCTCCAGAGACGGCCAGTGTTATGTATTTTTCTTAGGGGCACTCTATACTTTGGTTCGATTCCAGTTAAATGCACTTTTTGACCGTTAATTTTCAATATAGATTTAGATGTTTGATACTTATCATTTATGTTTTCAATTGTCAAATTTAAACTTAGTTAATATTTTGTTTTATATGCTAAAATCCAAACTAAATATTCAACAAACTCTTTTCTGCAATATATATATATATATACTATTTTATGTTTTTTTATGTTTTTCTTTATTTTTTAAGATTTTTTAAAAAAATTATTAATTTCTGCATTAATTGTACCAATTTTGTATTTAAAAACTAGACTTTATTAATTTTTTTCTTAACACAACAATTACAACAAATTTTATTTTTTCTTTATCAAAATTTTTATCATTATATATATTTATATTTATATTTATGATTTTTTTAAAATAATCAGAGGAAGAGTAAAAACAGTGTAGTTAAAAAATATTAAAAATTTAATGCTCTAATTAAAAAAAAATAAAGAGTTTTTTTTTAATATATATTGATCTCCATAATGCATCATCATAAGTATATAATGATGTGACAAAAAGATATTAAAAAGTTTTAAATCCTAGTCATTGAAAGCATAAATGACACATGTCGAATATTTAAACATGTATTAAAAAATAATGGATGGCAGTTGCATTTGACCGAAGCCAAAAACCCCTTTATACCTTTTGTTTTAGTTAGTAGTTTTTTTTCTTCTTTGTTTTGTTTGCTCCACAACTAGTGGTGGACACGGACCGGTTAACATGCCCTGCAGGCCCAACCCGCCCGATTATGGTTCACCTGTACGCCGACCCGGACCCAACCCGACAGGGATATGGAACTCGCCAAACCTTATTGAACTATCTAACCCGGTGGGTCCGGGTCATAGGGAGCTGGACCCAAAATCGACCCGGCTCTCTGTTGGCCTGACGAGGCGAGCTGAACCAGTAGGCATACCCGCCAGACGGACTCCCTAGATTGACCCGCCGGGCAGACCCGTCTCAAGCTTCATTCCCCACCATCTTTTATGGTCATTTCATCGAAAAGCTGTCGAGCATCTTGCAGACGACCACCGCATGCAACGTACATGAGCAGCAGCCAATCTGCCAGGGTCAAGTGATCGCTGCTGTTTTTGGTGGAGCTACGAGTCCTACGTTCGATGTGGGCGTGGATGCTGGCTGTCACGGGCTTGTTGTTTCGTTCAAGGTTCCGTGCGGCCCTTAGTTGGTTTTTGTTCACACTTCAAGCGTTTGTTCAAAGTTCAAACCAAACCAAGGCAGCCTTCCCTCTTAGAATACTTAAGAATTACAAGCTTGAAAGAATGAAAATGTAAATTTGGTAAGAAAGTAAAGCAAGTAAGCAAAAAAGTAAATATGCAAGAACGCAAGTAAATAAACAAGCAAGAAGATGAGTAGAAATCTCTCTTGTATGATAGATGCTTGTAATGAATCTCTCTTGCGTGTCTTTACAATTGCCATAAGGGGTTTATATAACCCTCTACCTAACAAATCAAGAACTAGGATCATTTTGATCCAATGGCTCACATTAAGGGGGTAGGTGGCACCTACCCCTAAAATAAAATAAAATATTCCCCACCAAGCCCCCACTAACTCTCTCCATCTACCACCAAGTCATGACAAATATGGAGAAATGTCATCCTTGCCCTTATGTGTTGATGAAGAAAATTGTGAAGTGTGACATGGCGCCCTGGACTGCGTCACTTGGTCTGCCACGGCTGCGGTCTTATTCCTCATTTCTCTCCACTATCGTGATGGTTACAAGGGGCAGCTGCAGTCGGCGCAGCACTATAGGCATGACCATTGTCTCCCCATTCTTTATAATTCTCAAACCATCTTGTTCTTGCTCCTAGTGGTGATAATGTTGTTGCTCCGGGGGATGATGACGTGAGCTGGGTCTGCTAGTGTTCTCCACTACCTCCATGCTATTTGAAGATGCAAGAATATAAGATAAATGGGTGATTAATAAACAAATAACATTGACAAGGCAATATTTGATTGGGTGAATAAACACATTAGAATTAATATCACATCAATAGCGTCCTACGCAGGGCAGTATTTGAATGAAATGGGTATGAAAAATTTTAGCAAAATATAACATTGACAATCTAATATATTTAGATGAATAGATTTATCTTTAGAAATGTTATCTTATTGTCCTTTGATTTTATTTAAAACTTGCAAATTTGGGTGTTTCTAGCTTGTCTTAAGCTCCGGGGAATGATGATGTGCCCTGGGTCTACTAGTGCGTTGATAGAGCTCTTCACCGAGTTGTGAGAGTTCAATTCTCGGCTGAGGATACATTTCTGGGAGATGTAAGCGGTGGTTGTGTGTGGGTGATCCTAGCACCCATGTGTGCGCGGGCTCTGCCCCCACTTGCTCCACCGAGGCTTGTGCACGCCCCTGACTGTTTAACAGGGCCTTCGGGCTGTCTGTTCCTCTTGTAAAAAAAAAACATCTACTTAAATAAATAAAAACTAGATGAGGTTGATATCAGCTTGCTTTCTTTCTTCCTTCCTTTCTTGATTTATATTAGCCTCTAATAAATTTAATAATAACGCCACCAATTTTATATATCTTGAGGGTTGTTGACACCAAGTAAAGTTACAAAAACCATGCAAATTGAATCTTTGGAATTGAAAAAAAAAATAACATAGATAAATAATTGAAAGAAAATAAATAAATTTATCATTGGTTTGTCTTTTTTTTTTAATCTATTAATTTTTAAAATAAATATAAATATTTATTCCATGAATTAGTTTGTTGTGCTAGACCAAGTTAAATTGATTGAGAATCAAACATTATCCAAGTTAAAGATGAAAAATATAAATATTTAAAATTATCCAAGTTAAATATTTATTCCATTATAGATGAAAAAAAATATTATAAAATTTTTTTTAACATAGACCAAGTTAAATTTATTGAGAATCAAACAATTTCCAAGTAGATTCAATTGATGTGATTCACAAACTCAACTTTTTGCTTTTTTTTTTAATTCCAATAAATATAATCTTCATTATCCAGCAACCTAACATCACAAGTTTAAAAATTTAAATTAATTACCAAAAATTTCAGAAAATGTCAAAATACACTAAATTCGAAAATGAATAGCTTACACTTAATTCGTTTACTTGTCGAATCAAGTTGCCTACGTATCCTCCAGGGTATGAGAGGAATCAAAAGCCCACATAATTCTCTTACCTTGCGTAACCGGTCATCCACTTACCTATTCGTTAACATCTAGGTTTTGTTCTGACTCATTAGGCGTTGTCAAGCCAAGTATGCTCATCATGTTATCTGTGTAGAAGAAATCACTACCATCTGGATTTTCTTGTTCTTCTTCTTGCCGAATTTAAGCATATTCCCACCTGGGCTAAAAGTCTGTTCCCATCTATGCAAACTTGAATTTCAATATTTTTTGGGGTTAACTACGAATGTATCGTGTCCAACATGTTCCCACCTGTGCTAAAAGTCTGCTCTCAAGCTACTGTTGACATAGGGCACGCAAGAATATCTTTTAATATATATTAATAAAAGAATGTGGTATGGCTTTCCATTACCTTGCTACCAATGGAGGACGTTGAAAGTTATATCTGTGTTGATTTCTTCCGAGAACCAGAAGCTAGTGTTCAAATATAAGTCGAGCTCTATATATTGTGATCCCCTTCGTTTCTTCTTTACTTGCCTCTGCCAAATGATTCTTGATAAGTGTCTAAATGTATGTATTTGAGTGTATGTATTTGTTACCTCTAGCATGTATTTTCATTAGAATTGATGCCCGTTTTGTGCTTAATCGTGTGTTATTTGCTTTGCAGGGCAAGGGAACACCATGGATGACACGAGGATATGATTCGAGTGAAAAAGAGAAGAAAAACCGGTAGCGATCTGTAGCATCGACAACTCGCAGCATGATTCTGTATGCATCGTAGCACTGGAGAGTTTCAAGTCGAGTTTGGATCATGGCATACGGACTCAATGCTTGCCCGGTATAGAGCCCGGGATGATCACCGTAGCTATAATAGAAGATATTTACTTGATGGAGTTTGCCTACCCCAAATAGTGTCAATGTTGAGCTCCATAGCGAGTGGTATAGCACTCAGGATGGAGGCCATAGGGAGTGGTATAACACTCATGATGGGGGTCATAGGGAGTGGTATAGCACTCGGGATGGAGGCCATCAAGAGGGCCATAGGGAGTGGTATAGCACTCGGGATGGAGGCCATCAAGGGGGTCATAGGGAGTGGTATAGCACTCGGGATGGAGGCCATTAAGGGGGTATGATGAGTGGTATATAGAGGGATTTTTGGAGAAAGATTGGGGACTTTTGGCTGGACTTCTTGGAGACTCTAGGGCAGACTTTTGAAGGGTTTTTGGCAGCCATCACTTGGAGGAAGGAGAGAAACGAAGACACCATTCTTTGGGAAAGTTTGGCTTGAAGCTTGGGAAGATCAAGAGCTTGAACTTAAAGGGAAGCCTCATCATCAAAGGAGGAGAAAGCATTCGGCATCTCTAGGGCTAGAAGAAGCATCATTCGGCTGGCATTCTCTCTCCCTTTCATCATTCGGACTAGGGAGTGTCATTTATCATTTACTTCTTGCTTTTTGTTGTGTTTGAGATACTTATTTGTATGATGGCACACTAGACCCCCTAAGGCCGCGGATGTAGGTGAACCTTGGGGGTTCATCTTGTATTTTTGGATGCTACATTTATATTTGATATGCATTGGTGTGATTTATGATTTGGCTCATTGTGTTTCATGCCTAGAACTATTATGTGGAGAAATCCTTAGTTCTTGTTTGAGTTGTACATGTAGATGTGACCTACTCGCGTGTACTAGATCGTTAATGAGCTAATAGGGGTATTTGTTGACCAACATGCCGAGAAATTGGGTGTAGGTAGCCCCTCCGAACCATGAGGATAAACTTAGGTTAAGTGTGTCCTTGTTGCGTGATCTCCATGCACTTAATGCAATCGTAGGAATGTGATTAAGGAGAGATCCTAGTCATCATTTGTATGGGATTAGGGTTTAGCCGCCGAGAAATTGGGGTTGAACTATTGTTGAGGTCCGTCGGTCTAAATCACCCGTGCCATGTATTTTCATGCATCCTTATATCTTGATGACCCCTCTTGGGAATCCTCATCCCTAGGCCTATTCTATCATCATTGCTCTTGTGATTCTCTTGCTTGACTTGGAGTTGTTACACTTGTGTTTTATTTACAATCTTGCTTGTATTAGATTAGTATACCATGCTTGAATTGTAAGGTTAGAAAGTGAGTGATGGAGGAGTAATAGGAGCTCCTTAACCCCGTGGAATACGATCCTTGGGCTTTTGCTCAAGGTATTACTTGGCGACCCCGTACACTTGCGGGCAATCAATCAAGTTTTTGGCGCCGTTGCTGGGAGCATTAAGGAATTCTAGGAAACTTCTAGCTTATTGCTCTAACAATTTTTTCTTTTCTTTTATTTCTTCCTTTCATTTGTCTTATTTTTTATTTTTATTTTTGAGCTTAACTTTCTTTATCTTTCTTGACTTTGCAAGGTACTGTGCATGACACGAGCAAATCGATCAAATTTAGTTGCACAAGACAGTGAAAATTGAGAGAACCTTGCATCGAAGACTTAGAGAAGTGGGCGAAAAGCATTAGTGAAAGAAACATTGAAATTGAGGGACACAGAATCGTAATCATGGCCGAAGAAAGACGTGCTTTTATCCGAATATGAAAGGCCACAATTCCACGGTGAAGAATTTAGTGTGCAAGCGCCATCCATCGCCACAAATAATTTTTGAGATCAAGGCAAGCACCATCGGCATGGTCCAAAATTCAGTCCAATTTAATGGCCTTGCAAATGAAGATGCCCATGATCATCTTTCCCGTTTCCTTCAAATTTGTTCTACCTTCAAGATAAAGCGGGGTGATCGACGATGCGATCCGGCTACGATTATTTCCTTTCGAGTTTGAGAGATGGAGCATATCGGTGGCTCACATCCTTATCGCCGGGGTCGATCAAAAACATGGAAAATATGGTGGAGAAATTTTTGGGAAGGTATTTTCCTCCCTAGCAAAGCGGGCGAAGCTAAGGCAAGAAATTTCGGCATTCAAACAAGGAGAGTCGGAGACATTATTTGAAGCTTATGAGAGATTCAAGGACCTTCTTCGAAGATGCCCCCATCATGGCTTTGCTTCTTGGATGCGGGTTCAGATCATCTACAACGGTTTGAATTATGCAACTCGTCAATTAATTGATGGCGTAGCGGGTGGATCTCTTAGTAACAAGTACCCCGATGAGGCCGAGCAACTCCTTGAATCAATGACAAGCAATGAGTCTCATTGGGCCTCAAGAGGTGCACCACAAAAAGGGGCCGGAATCTATGAAGTCAATGCTAATGATGCTCTTGCCGCAAAGGTTGATGTGTTGTCTCGAAAGCTAGACATGCTCATGGGTAGTAGCTCGAAGTCAGAATCGGTGATGAGTTGTAGCACTTGTGGTGGAGGGCATGGAGTTGCCCAATGTCCTATTGCTAGTTCCTCCGTGGCCCCTATTGAGAATGTTGATTATATTGGGGGACAAAGGCCACAAGGGAATCCCTAGACGCAACTTATAATCCGGGGTGGAAATACCACCCAAACTTTTCATGGAATCGGGGGCAACAATGAAAGTCGCACCACCTCCACAAGGTTCCCAAATGCAACAACCAATATTGGAGAAGAGGTTCACTCATGAAGATGTACTTGCGAAGTTCATGATTAACACTCGAATCAAGATTCAACAGAGCATAACTAGCGATATGGATACTCGATTCGATGAGGTGAATGCTTAGCTTGCTCAACATGCCGGACAGTTCAATGAGATTGGCTCCATTTTTGCGAAACCTTCAAGCCTCTGTACAATCCCTTGAGCACCAAGTGGGACAGCTTGCTAAAACTAATTCTGAGCGACCTTCAGGTAGTCTCCCTAGCAACACTGAGGAGAACCCAAGAGAGCACTTGAAGGCCATCGCCCTTAGGAGGCGGGAAAGCAGGTTGAGACAAGGGTCGGGAGTTGACCCAAGTGTCAAGGGAGACTAGGGTAGCCAAGTGGAAGACCCTAACATAATGGAGAAAGGTATTGATAGAAGCAAGCAAAAGTGAAAGATAAGGAAATTCCATCAAAGGGTTCATCAAAAGCCGTCGAATACAAACCTCAATTCCCCTACCCGGCTAGATTGAAGCAAGATAAGGAGGATGCTCAATTCAGAAAATTCATCAACATCTTCAAGCAACTCCACATAAACATCCCGATAGTGGAAGCTTTAACTCAAATGCCCAAGTATGCCAAGTTCTTGAAAGAATTGCTAATAAACAAGAGAAAGTTGGAGGAAGAGGGCACGATGGCACTCACGGAAATTGCTCGGCCATTTTTGGAGAAAAAAAGCTCCCACAAAAAAATTGAAGGATCCGGGAAGCTTCATAATCCCATGTGTACTTGAGGGTGGAGTCCAAGAAAATGCCCTTGCGGACTCGGGGCAAAGCATTAATGTTATGCCCTACACCATGTACGTGAAGCTTGGTCTTGATGAACTTAGACCCACAAGAATGATTTTTACAATTGGCGTGATCGATCAACAAGGAAGCCTCGTGGAATTGTAGAAGATGTGATTGTCCGGGTGGACAAATTTGTGTTTCCGGTGGATTTTTGTCATCATGGATATTGATGAAGATGTGGAGACACCGTTGATTCTTGGTCGGCCATTCCTCACTACCTCCGGTGCCCTAATTGACCTTAAAGGAGAAAAATTAACATTAAGAGTTGGTGAGGAAGAAGCAGTGTACACTCTATCGACGGCCATGAAACACTTTTTAGACCATGATGACATGCTTTATTTTGTTGATGAAACCCGAACTTTTTAATTTCGATTGTGTGCGAGGAAGTATTATCATTAAACCCATTGGATGAGTACTTGGGAGAGCTAGAAAATGAAGATCAAGAAGAACCTCACTCTCCTCTTCCAAGTTCCAATTTGAAGTGGCAAATGGAGAAGGTTATGTGCACTAATGCCAAAGAAAAAGAAAAGAAAGATTCAATGTTGAAAAAGATTTGGAGGGAGGTTCGGGGAAAGAAGAAGAAAGGTAGTACTCATTCTCATCAAACACCTCAAGAAAAGAAGGTACAATCTTCACCTCCCTTTGTTCATGAAAAGTGTGAAATTCATTCATTGATGTCTTTGAATTTACCGGGAAGAAACAACAACAATTCAATGATGGCCGGGGGAAATTTCAAACTATTCGAGCCCCCATGAGATAAGTAACAAGGTACGTCAAGCTCGTGACGTTAAACAAGCGCTTCTTGGGAGGCAACCCAAGCATTCGGGGGTTTATTTTCATGTTTATGGGTTCTTTGTGTTCATGTTCTTGTTATTTTTCGTATTTTCTTAGAGTTGTTAATTTGAATAAGTCCATGCTCTCATTATTTTGTTTATCATGATCATTGTCCATGTGGTTGTTCACTTGATTTTATTGTGGAGTTGCACTTGTTTGGGCTATCATTTTATGTGTTAGATCATAACTTTGAGCCATTATTTCATGGTGGAGATGATTTTAGAACCTTTTGTAACCATGGCCATGTGTTTGGAGAAGCAAAGAAGTCTTTAAATCATACCTTCGTCCACAGTGAATTTAATTTGGGATTTTGATCGAGTATGTCCAAGCTTGCCTGGGTGCTTCTTCTCCATGTGTCTGTTGAATGCGTAATATCCTCCGCCCTTACCATGCTTAAATTCTGAACCACAATAATTACATTTACCATGTGTTGCAATGCCATCATTATTATACAATTTTGAAAAATGGATTGCTCTCTTGAGTAGGTGTGGGAGTGGAATTATGTCCAACAATCCTTTTTCCTCTTAAGCATCCACCATGTGAAGCCATATTGTAATGTCTAAGGAAAACAATTAAAAAAATAACAATATATATATATATATATATGTATAAAATTAAACACTAGAAGCAAATATTTACAAGAAAAATACTAGAAGCAAATATTTACAACTAATAATTTCATTCAAGTCTACAAAAATAATTTCATGCAAATATTTATAAAAAAAAAACAACTCTATAACTAATAATTTCATTCAAGTCTACAAAAACAATTTCATGCAAATATTTATAAAAAAAAAACTACAACTAATAATTTCATTCAAGTCTACCAAAATAATTTCATGCAAATATTTATATATAAAAAAAAACTCTACAACTAATAATTTCATTCAAGTCTACAAAAATAATTTCATGCAAATATTTTTTTTTTTAAAAAAAAACAAACTCTACAACTAATAATTTCATTCAAGTCTACAAAAATAATTTCTATGCAAATACTTTAAAAACAAGTCTACAAAAACTACAAATAATAATTTTTATGCAATTTTTAAAAGACCACAAGTCTAACTAATAATTAAAATAAATACATCAAGATACAAACTAATAATTTTCATTCAAGTCTACAACAATTATTTCATACAAATATTTAGAAAAAAAAGTCTACAAAAACTACAAATAATAATTGCATGCATTTTTTAAAAAACCACAAGTGTAAACTAATAATTAAAATAAATATCAACAATACAACTAATAATTTCATTCAAGTTACCAAAATAATTTCATGCAAATATTTATTTTAAAAAAGCCAAGTCTACAAAAACTACAAATAATAATTTCATGCATTTTTTTTTTAAAAAAAAACTATAGCTCTAAACTAATAATTAAAATAAATATCAAGAATACAACAAATAATTTCATTCAAGTCTATAACAATTATTTAATGCAAATATTTATAAAAAAAAACAAGTCTACAAAAACTACAAATAATAATTTTATGCATTTTTTTTAAAAAAAAACACAACTCTAAACTAATAATTAAAATAAATATCAAGAATACAACAAATAATTTCAAACAAGTCTACAACTAATTATTTCATGTAAATATAAAAAAGTATACCAAAACTACAAATAATAATTTCATGCATTTTTAAAAAAAAACCACAACTCTAAACTAATAATTAAAATAAATATCAAGAATACAACAAATAATTTCAATCAAGTCTACAACAATTATTTTATGCAAATATTTAAAAAAAAAAAGTCTACCAAAACTACAAATAATAATTTCATGCATTTTTTCAAAAAAAACACAACTCTAAACTAATAATTAAAATAAATATCAAGAATACAACAAATAATTTCATTCAAGTCTACAACAATTATTTCATGCAAATATTTAAAAAGAAAACAAGTCTACAAAAACTACAAATAATAATTTTATGCATTTTTTTAAAAAAACCACAACTCTAAACTAATAATTAAAATAAATATCAAGAATACAACTAATAATTTCGTTCAAGTCTACAAAAATAATTTCATGCAAATATTTTAAAAAAAATTTACAAAAACTACAAATAATAATTTCATGCTTTTTTTTAAAAAACCACAAGTCTAAACTAATAATTAAAATAAATATCATGTCAACTAATAATTTTATTCATGTCTACAAAAATAATTTCATCCAAATCTTTTTATATATATATATATATATATAACAACTCTGCAAAAACTACAAATAATAATTTCATGCATTTTTTTTAAAAAAAAACCACAAGTCTAAATGAATAATTAAAATAAATATATTAAAAATACAACTAATAATTTCATTCAAGTCTACAACAATTATTTCATACAAATATGTGTTATTAAAAAAAGTCTACAAAACTACAATAATAAATTTCATACAATTTTTCTTTTTAAATAAGACAAGCCTACAAAACTACAACTAATAATTTGATGCAATTTTTTTAAAAACACAAGTCTAAACTAATAATTAAAATAAATAAATCATAACCAACCTTGTTAATTGGCAACCTTCGAAATGAAAGAAATTAAGAGATAATCCAAATTTGCACCACTCCAAGTCTCCAAATCTCCAAGACTCCAAGTACCAAATTGCAATATTAAAACTTGATAATGTTGAATTGAAATAATTAAACTCCAAAAATTGAAATCCAAAATCTCCCAATTTTACGCCTCGAGACCGAGATTAAGAGAGAATGAGAAGTAGGAGTTGAGAAATAATGAGACAAGAGAGAGAGAGAGAGAGAGAGAGAGAGAGAGAGAGTTGGAAAAGATTGATAATTGGAAAAAGCCCAAATAATGTCGGGATGAGGGGATATATAGAAGTTTATAAAAATTTTTAAAAAGTTGACTTTTTTTCAAAATTTAAAACTTTCGAATTTTAATCCTCAACCGCTATTATTGGGGACCAACATGTAACACGAGAGAATTGCAAACCCGGTTCCAAACTGGGTCATGGGTAGGGAAAAGACAATCAGTAACCAGCCCTCGGGTCACTGACCCGGCGGGCTGGTTCTAGCCGGGCCCAGTTTTCAAACTAGCCTGTGCCCACCTCTATGGACCACAACAAGTGGACTTCTTGTACTCCCCCCTTTTCAAGGCAGCTGTACTCAAACAAATGTGGTTCCATAATAAGAATAATAATTTCTTCTCCCAAAAAATATCTCTGGTTTCCATTTATAATAACTGATTTAATTCAACACAACATGCTTAATTAGGCATTCAATTTCTAACGAATCACCTCCAAAGCGTGTATCCTCCCTTTTCCAAGGCAGCTGTACTCTAACAAATGTGGTTCCAAAAAACAAAAAAGTAGTAATAATAATAATTTCTCCTCCCACAAAAAATCTCTGGTTTCCATTTATAATAACTAATTTAATTCAACACAAACATGCTTAAGCATTCCATTTCTAACGAATCACCTCCAAAGCGTATAAATACAAAATAATTAGTCTACCTACGCGCACACACACATCTGTATTATTTAAGAATTTATTAAAAATGGTTGATTTTTTTTGGGTGTAGTGTAATAACTGTTAAAACGAACTTCTTAATAAGCGCCGCCGCCGCCGCCGCCGCCGCCGCCGCCGCCGCCGAGGACATGTCGGTTATGTCGGCACCACTGTCATGCATCTCCATCTCCGACAAATGCAACGCAATGCCGGAGCTCCGGCAAGTGCATGCCCATTTGATCAAATCCAATCTCATCTCCTCCTTCTCCGCCCTGTCCGCTAAGCCCCTCGCATTCCACTCCATCGTTCGATCACTCTCCTCTCAGTCCGAGAAGCAGCACCTCTCTCTTGTTCTCTACTCCAAAATCCTCTCCTTTTTGGATGATCTCCGTGGTATTGAGTTATTGCTCCCTTCTGTTCTGAAGGTGTGTGGTATTTTTGTTGGCTTTTTGATGAAGGTCTGCAAATTCATGGCCAGATTTTTGAAAAGGTTGTTTGCAAGATGACCCGTTTGTGGCCAATCTCTTCTCAGGATGTACTTGGATTGGGGTCAGCTGGAACTCGCCGGACAAGTGCTTGATAAAATGCCAAACAGAGATGTAATATCTTGGAGTTCAATGATTTCAGGCTGTGTGAAGGTGGGGGATATCAATCTTGCTCGAAAGCTATTCGATGAAATGCCTGATAAGGATGTTGTCGCGTGTAATCTCGATGATTGATGGCCTTATGAAGTGTGGAATGTGCAAGGATGCTGAGGACTTGTTTGAATGCATGAATGTTAGAGATGTTATTTCTTGGACAGCCATGATTTCTGGTTATGTGCATAATGGCTGTCCAAATGCAGCAATGGAGCTCTTCAGAAGGATGTTCAATTCCGGTCTTCATCCAGATGTGGTTGCTCTTGTAAATGTGCTCTCTGCCATTGCTGAATTGGGCTTTTCTGATGAAGGGAGATGGATTCATGCTTATATTCATCGAAGCAACATTAAGTTATCATCAGGGAACATTGGGCCAGCTCTCATTGACATGTACTTCAAGTGTGGCCTTGTGAGTGATGCTTTGCAATGCCTTTTAAGAGGCTATGTGATGGTGATGATGGTGGTGGGGCAAGGACAGGGAGTTGGAATTCTATGATCTCCGGCCTTAGCGATGCATGGTCTTGGTAAAGAAGCCATTGAAATATTTAACGAAATGGAGAGAAAGGAGGTCAATCCTGATGAAATCACCTTCTTAGGGACTTCTAAATGCTTGTAGCCACAGCGGTTTAGTCAATGAAGGTGAGTACTACTTCACAGTGATGTGCAGAAAATATAATCTGAAACCAAGCATACAACACTATGGTTGCTTGATTGATCTCTACAGCAGAGCTGGCCAGTTTGAAATAACGAAGAAGATCATTGAAGATATGCCCATGAAGCCTGATGCCACTGCATGGAAATCCATTCTAAGTGCTTGTGGGAAACACAATTATGTGACAATGGGTGAATATGCTGCCATGAAAGTTATCGAATTGGCACCCGAATGATGCTAGCTGTTATGTGCTCTTGTCAAATTTATATGCAAAGTCAGGGAATTGGACTGATGTTGAGAGAGTTCGGAAACTGATGAGAGACAAAGGTATCAGAAAGGTTCCCGGCTGCAGCTCAATGGTGATCAAGGGAAGGTTCATGAGTTTCTTGTTGGGAAGGAGATGGGTGTTGGATGTAGAGCAGTGGTTTTTCCAAATTGAAGGAAGTTATACATAGATTAAAATTATTCGGATATGAGCCTGATGTGAACCAAGTACTTGTTGATGCTGAAGATGAAGAGAAGGAGAGGTTGCTCAGTGTTCACAGCGAGAAGATGGCAATAGCTTTTCGGACTGATAAATTCGGAGAAAGGGGAACCAATGCACATAGTGAAGAACCTGAGGGTTTGCAGTGATTGTCATTCTTTTAGCAAGCTGGTTTCTAGTGTTTATGAGCATGAGATAATTCTCAGAGACCAGAATAGGTTTCACCATTTCAAAGAAGGTTCATGTTCATGCCATGACTATTGGTGATCAAAATGGAATATATGCACCATTTGGCACAATGAATTTGATGCCAAAGTTGGAATATTTTTACAGAATAATATTTAGTAAATAAATAAAGAAAAAGACTTTGTTCTTTATCTAGAGTATTTACAGTCCGAATAAAGAAATAAAATCCTCTCTCTCTCTTCTCTCTTCTCGCAAAAGTTTAGATCTTTGACCAAGAGGGGAGGAGTGAAGAAGATCGGAGTGATGGCAGTTCCGCCGGCGCGTAGGGTCTCAGCGGCATCGGCGAGGGCACACACGAGAAAGCAGAAGCAGAGAAACTCAATCTTCTCTCTAGGGTTTGTCTCCTATTCGAATAGATCTTTCGCTTTTTGGATCTTTAATCCTTCGTTTCCAACTGTGGTGTCGTTGGGAGCGAAAAGGAAGGATTTTTATGCCGCTTTTTCCATTTTTTTCTTACTGTTTTTTAAAGGAAAAGTTGAACTTTTTTTTGCCCAGTTGATCGTTGCTTGGTATTGATTTGCTCTGTTGTACTGTTTCCTTTTTGATCGGAAATTAGGAGATTTAAATCAAGGCAAAGAGACATTTTATCTCCTTGAGGATCTGACGAATGAACCCTAACTTTGCTTCCTTCTTTTTTTTTTAAGGTGTTTATGGTATGAACAGCAGGAAGAAATGAACTATTAATGCAATACCAGGTTGCTAAATATGAATATTGGTATAATGAAGAAACAGTCACTGAGAGATCAAGAAAAAATAGTATCGTAATACAATGTTTTTAGCTCCCTAATGTTGTGATTATTGTTTAGATATATAACTTGAAAAAGCAAATTTGGTGTTGTACTGAGGGAAAACTATATTGAGAAAAATTTTTCTTTGCGTTTGCTATTATTTTTCACTCAATGGCAAGTACACCATAAAGGACACCCTACAGAGCACCATCTGAATATGAGGGATGTGACTTTCAAAGTTTTTTTTTTTAATTTTCCAATCTTAGTTGTCAGCCGAAGTTGAATTGCATTCTGTGTTCTACTTTCAATCATGAACTTATCAGCAATTTCCGTATGTGGGTAACCTTGAAAGTCTTTATTTCTTCCAATCATAGTTTTTGGCTGAAATCGAATTGCATCCTGTGTTTTTATGTTCAATCAAGAAACTATCAGCAATTTCTATTGGTGGTATTACATAGTGGTTTTATCAGGCAATTCAATTTCCAGCTCCATATTTCTGCAGACAACTGAATACTCTGTCAAAAAAGCAGACAGTCATTCACTAGAAATATTTCATTGTTCTACCAAATTTTTGTCATGAAGTTGATTTCATGTCGATCTTTCAGGTTTAATCAGAAAAAAATATTGGCGGTTTTTGCTTGTGGGATTGGCAGCTTGGTTGTATCAGTCAATTCAACCTCCAGTCCCGAAAAATTTGTGGAACACCGAATGGCCCTCCTGTTACATCACCTAGAATCAAGCTCAAAAGATGGAAGGCATCTCGCATATTTAGAAAGTGGTGTTCCTAAGGAAAAGGCCAAGTATCAAATTGTTTTCATTCATGGCCTGGATTGCACCAAATCTAATGTGTTTCCTTTCTCCCTGGTAATGTTGAGTTTATCTATGTCTTTTACTTTCTAGTTGAGTCTTACTTTTTATCTTCTAAACTTAACAGTTGTGCAGGAAGTGCTCAAGAGTTAGGTACATGTGCTGTCTTTTGACAGACCTGGGTATGGAGAGAGTGATCCAAACTTACATCAAACAGTGAAAAAGTATAGCTTTTAGATGTTGAAGAACTTGCTGACTGCAGTTGAAGC
Organism: Dioscorea cayenensis subsp. rotundata; assembly: GCF_009730915.1. NCBI lineage: Eukaryota > Viridiplantae > Streptophyta > Magnoliopsida > Dioscoreales > Dioscoreaceae > Dioscorea > Dioscorea cayenensis. The sequence goes on from NW_024086611.1 coordinate 66,637, forward strand.
TTGGACCGAAGTTCCATGTTATTGGATTTTCTCTTGGAGGACAGTTAGTTTTGGAGCTGTTTTGAAGTACATCCCCATCGGTATGACTCATATGCTTTCTCTCCTGTCCTAAAAAGACCACCATTCTTTTCACGGCATTGCAGTGTATTCTTTTCTTCACTTGCATCACTGTGAAATATTTCATTAACATGAGAGAGCTTTATATTTTTGTCATAAACAAAACCATTTTTGAGCCACTTCTTTCAGGGTGGTGGTAGGCACATACATTAGAAGACTATTGAATATATTTAGTAAAAAGCTTATTGCCTTTCAGCATATGATTTCTTATTCACTTGCAGGTTTGCAGGAGCGGCTATTGTTGCTCCAATTGCCAATTACTGGTATACACTTACCTGCTAATTTATCTAAAGAAACTTTTGCTCAACAACCTCCACGTAGATCAGTGGGCGATTAGAGTTGCTCATTATGCCCCTTGGTTAACATTTTGGTGGAACACCCAAAAGTGGTTCCCTGCATCAAGTGTTTTAGCTCATCGGTCCGACCATCTTGATGCAAAAAGACAAAGAGATATTGTTGTCGGTTGGAAATCGCTTATTCGGTATGGCTATTGTTCTGTCATTTTCATTCCTAACTATGAGTATATATCAAATTTATAAGTGAAATCTAAAATCATATTTTGCTGTTTGTTTGGTATTTCAGGAGCAAGTGAGACAACAAGGAGACTTTCTGTTTCGTCCATCAGGACCTGATCATAAGCTATCAGAAGCGGAGTTTGATCCCATGGATCTAAAAACCCTTTTCCAGCCAATGAAGGTTCTGTGCACTTTGTGGCATGGTGCACGCGATATAATAGCTCCGTCTCATTGACGCGGTATTTTGCCGAACAACTCCCATGGATTCACTATCATGAGTTACCTGATGCTGGCCATTTGTTCCCACTGGCTGATGACATGAGTGATGCTATCTTAAAGGCACTTCTTGCTTAGAGCTCAGTAGCTCTGATCCTGTTGTATCTGAGTTTCTTTTTGACTAGTATTTGTGTGTATGTTCAGTTTTTCAGTTCTTTGACTTGATCTTATACTTAAAACTTTCTCATAGCCACCAATCAGATTTTTGCAGTGATGTAATTCAAGCATTTTCAACCTGATTTTGCTCGTCCGTTTGAATTAACAAGATTGAGCAGATTGTGATGGATGGATGTCGTGATTTATTTATTCGTATCTGTTAATCAGCCTGATTTTTAAATTTGTGAAATTTTCTGTACCTGTTTATTCAAGTAAACTAAGCAGCTTTGGGTTTTGGTTTAGTTACCCAAAATACATGTTTCTCTACATCCAAAACCATAACATTAATTCATAAAATGTATAAAATTAGATGATCCTCTGGTAAATCTAAAGGTATTGTATAAAATTGAATTGAAAGAATACATTAATCAATAGGACAATCATGAAAATGAGAACATAGAAATAGCACCAAGCAGCTAATATTTCATTCGAACTGAGTTGAAGACAAGGAGTTTATAACATCTCCTTCGGCTACTAATGCCTAATGGTGGGGCCTGCTTCATGTAAATTGATCAGTCCCTCGATACATGCCTGAAAAGAGAAGAAAAATTTACATGTAAAATTTCTAACAACCAACCAGCAGAATAACATGAACACCAGAAGCACACACGGACCTGTTCAGTTATTCCAGTAAGTGGCGAAAAGATTACTTGTGCAAGACAATCTTCTGCAGGAAAGCAAAAAGGAACAGCAATTGTATATGCCTCCACTGGTGTAACACAAGACATTCTTACAATTTAACAGTGTGCCTTGGTTGCCATTTCTTCTCACGAGTTGATCTAGAAAAACCCTAATAATAGGATACAGGTAAATCTGGTCTTCTAGATAGTGGAATTTGACCGTGCAGTGCCCTAATTATTCTAACACAGTTCACTCTCCAAAGCAAACTGAAGAAAGTAATCAAAAATGCTTTTTGATTTCTAACACAGATAATGAAACATAAGCTTCCTGACAATGTGGGTGAAATAGCAATGTATTCACTCATACCTAAAAATAAAACCGATTCAACACATTGTTTCCAATTCAACACAAGGTAGTACAAATAGAAAGATATACGTGATATATAAAATAAATAAATAAATAAACAAACATATAAGCCACATGACACTTTATGCAGCTTAAATAATAAAATTACCGTCAGTAGTTTCAGTTATTACAGTAGTTATTAGTAATCAAAAATGCTTTTGATTTCTACTGAATAATGAAACATAAAACAACAGACAATGTAGGTGAAATGGTGGTGTATTCATTCTTATACCTACAAAAATGTGTGGATGTGAACTGAAACAGGACAGTGTTTCTAATTCACTACGAGATATAGTACAAAAGAGAAAGATACATGTGTATAACAAAAAATGAGCCACGTGCACTTTATGCAGCTTAAATTATAAAATTACTGTCACTAGTTTCAGTTATCAACAATACCTGTCGATATCTGTGCAAATAACTGGTGGAGCTACAAAACAAAAAATTATTATTCAGCTCAACAAGATGATCGGTTCATGTGAGAACAATCAATGGAAGAGAGCTGCAATCCTTGCCTTCTGATGTGCTCTTTTCTGATATTAACTCAAATTACAAAATCAGTTGCCAAGAACAACATTTTCTAAGTAACTAATAGCATGATCCTTGTGTTCTTCACCGATCGTTTGAGACAACACTGACTGAGCACAAGAATCAGGTTGAACGCCTTTCTCATGCATCTCACCATATAATCTAAGAGCTTCATTTCCAATCTCCCTATTGCAGTGCTCATTAATAAGCAAAGTGTATGTATATTTATTAGGAGACAAACCTCTCTTCTGCATCTCAATAAAAATACTCATAAAATGCCAATTCAAGGTCCTTTCCACAGAACCCATTTATAAGTGCATTGTATATGTAATTTCATTAGGCAGCACATCACTCTCCGCATTTCTGAGAAGAAAGTGAATGCTGATTCAAGATCTCCCTATTAGCATAAGCATGAGATCAAAATTGTGTAGGTGATGACTGATGGGGATGAGACCACTACTGATCATGTTATCATACATGGCCCCACGCTTTACTCAGATACCCTTTCTGACAGGCATGAATTATGCAGGGAATCAAGTGACACAATCTGGTGGAACCCCATCTTTAACCATCTTCAGCAACAAGTTATAAGCCTCGTCAATATTACCCATCTTGCATAGCCCATCAATTTGAACATTATAACTCACTGTATCTGGAGTAATGCCTCTTGCAATCATTTCTTCTCCTAGTTTGAAAGCTTCAGAGGCTGACCCAAGCTGCAATTCACCAACTATCCTTGTCGCTGTATGCAAATCCATCAGGTTGCAAGCCTATCCATAGCATCTCATTGAAGAATTCCTTAGCCATAGCGAGCTTTCCCATCTTACAAGAACCATTCACGAGATGTATAGGGTGAAAACATCAGGCTGGAACCCTGATTCAACCATATGGTCTTTGACCTCCTTCCCCTCTTGAGCTCACCTGTTCTACAAAGACCATCTATAAGAGTATTATAAGTGATCAAAGTGGGGCAAGGCCCTGAACCCTCAAATCATCAACCAATAAGAAGGCCTCCCTGAGATCACCCACACGACAATATCCATATATCAAAAAGAATTGTACGTAACAATGTCTGGCACCAAATTCATCTCACCCATCTCACAAAACTTCTCCCTAGCCAGTGTTACCCATCCCTTCTTACAAGGCCATCAATCAAAATATTGTAAGTGGTAACGGTGGGAGAAATCCCTCTCCCTCACCATCTCATCTCTAAAATGCAATGCCTCATGCATCCAACCTTTAGAACAATACCCATAAATCAAAGGGTTGTAGGGTGAAGGCAGTTACCTGCAAACCGGAAGTCCACATCTTTGAAACCCACCTCTTAGCCTCCCAAACTCCCCCATTTTGGGTAACCATTGATCAGAACGTTGTAAGTGACATCATTGAAAGAGAAACCCTTGTTAAGCATCTTCCCCAAGAGTTCCAAAGCATCTTGAGCATTGTCCTCCTTGAAAAACGAATCAAGCATGGTATTATAAGTAACAACAGTGGGCAAGATCAACATTTCTCATCTCCTCGAAGACGTCTCACCTGCACCACTGCCGCTTATCTCTCAAAAAGCCTCAACACCCTGTTGCAGTTCTTAACATCCGAGGAAGAACCCACTGCGCACCATCCTGTAAAAAGTGGAAAGCGAGCGCTCTGCCATCGAGTGCCGGGTATAAACCCTGCAAAAGAAGATCAAGAAGCTTGATCGTCGCAGCGGAGTTCACATACGCCCTTGGATCAAAAGATCAAGAATTCCATGCAAGCCCAATGCCAGAACTCTCTCCATCACAGCGTACGCCGCGCGGGTGAGATCGCTGTCGGCGAGAATCTCAAGAACGCCAACGAAGGCCATCTCGCAGCGGGGGAACCCCGGCTGAAGCTCAGCCCAGCGGAAGAAGCGAAGGGCGAGCCTGGGGCGCTTACGGATGGAGTCGAGTGCGGAGAGGAAGAGGGCGGTATTAGAGATTAAGGGCTTGAGGCGCGATCAGGAGGACGGAAGGCAGGGGTAAAAGCGGAAGGATAGGCGTCAATGGTGCCAAGGATTAGGGTTTCGAAATGGGGTTTCTCGGTGAGGAGATTGGAGAACCGTAGCTTGATGAATGTAGAAGAGGGAGGATGACGAAGACGATAATGCTCGGGCTTTGGGGCGGCGGAGAGAGGAGCATGGGCATCTCCTCGCCGCCATTAGTGGCTTTCAGGGTAGAAGAAGACACGAGGACATGGCTGAATGGCCAGGGTGCTGGAAGAGGTTTAACCATTGTATCCACCGGACAACCCACAAGGGTTTCTACTTTGAGCCCATTATTACTTCATTATCAATCGCCACCTGTACCTCAATATCTGTGTCCTATTTTGGTTGTAATTTTAGTTTAATATTAAGCAAAAACAAAATGAGGTTAAACTCCATTTACATCATTCTTATTGAGAACTGATAAAAAGCGCAGAGTTTGATAAAAAAGAACATAAGCATATTTCTGTGAAGACTGTGATTACACTCTAAAAATGCAGAGAAGGGAACTCAAGTTAAAACAAGTGAACTTCTTTTCAAGCTCTTGGAAAACGGGAACGGCCTTTCTTTCTTAAAAACTCTGGGATTTCCACAAAGGTTTCCTTCAGTGATGGAAGAGGATTGGCGCCTGTTCATTCCCAGACCATCTCCATGACCTCCTGATTGAGTTCCCTAATTTCATTTTGTAAAAAAAATATCCATATTAGAACAGGAATGATGTACAGTGACACATTAAATTGAATCTACAGGTGTGTACCTGCAAAGAGCCGCCTTCAGTTTCTTCTTGCCGTTTGAATCCAGTTGCAATTAGAGTTATACTCACCTGAACAAAGTAAAACAGTATCATCTTATGATTTGTGGGCAATGTGATTGCCAACGCAGAGCAATGGACATTGAAATGTTGTTTTATTTTATTCTTTTCATCTGCTTACTTGACCGGTTAGTGACTGATCGATCACTGCACCAAATATTAGGTTTGCACTTGGATCGACAAGGTCATAAAATCACTTCAGCAGCAGCATTGACCTGATTAATAAGTAATCCAGACATCATTAGTAATTTGATTTGATGATAGAATTGTCCGCGAACAGAGGGAATTTAGCATGCATCTTACCTCATGTAGTGTTAAATCATTTCCTCCGGTTATATGTTCCACACAATCCGGTAGCTCTTTCAATGCCAATATCTAATAAGGGAGACTGAATAGCATTTAGTGCAGCATCTCTTGCCCTTGACTTACCTGCAAAAGAATGTGAAAAGGCTCACACTGGCCTAGATCTAATGACATTGATACAAATCAAGGTGTTGGAACTGCTTATATGGAAGCATGGAGTATGAAAAGAAGTTTCCACCATTGGGATGATATAAATATACAATTGATTTCCTTATTAAAATCTTGTCTGGATAATATTTCTCTTCATGGTTTTCACATATTCTTGTTATAGAAATTACAGATATACTCTTGGTTATAAAAGGGAACTAAGTGTATTGTGTTTGGATTACTAACAAGGAGCACAATCTTCAGCGTTGATTGCATGAGTGAGTACCAAGGTGGAAATGAGGATACAAAGAGAATGAGTTGAACATAGCACAACAAAAGTATCCGGCTATATCAGAAAACTTTTGGATTTAGTTGTTAAAAAATAAAATTGGTTTCTCAATATTACCTGTAGCAGTTCCTATACCCATTAATGATGAGCCAGCATTAGCCATAATTGCCGAACATCAGCAAAGTCAACATTGACTAGACCTGGGACCTGAAACGATCAACAGAATATGCACAAATAAGACACCATTATATTTTAAATTGGGATAGTTTTGATAGTTTTGCTGATCATACAAAGCAAACAATCCAGGTATGCATTTGATACATCATACACAGTTCCGCTGCCAATTTAAGCACTATTTGAATAAATCACAATAAAAAATGACCAGAGGATGCATTTTAAATTGGGATAGTTTTGATAGTTTTGCCGGTCATAAAAAGCAAACAATCCAGATATGCATTTGATACATCATACACAGTTCCGCTGCCAATTTAAGCACTATTTGAATAAATCACAATAAAAAATGACCAGAGGTGCACTTTAAGAAGAAGGCTTGTTGTTAATTGATCCCAACTGCAGTCATGCTCATGTTCAGTTGCTTGAGCACAACCTGTTAATTCTCAAGACAAACAGCTTATGCCAACCAAAAATTTCAAACTAGATTCTAGTGGAGGCAAGTATGTAAATATAAATTCCCGAGTTACTGATGCCTTCAACTCTACTATTTCAATAAAGCAAAAAATGTATATGATTTTGTATGCATCTAATACCAGGATTATGTCTGAGATGCCACGAACACCTTGCAAGTATATCATCAGCCAAGTTAAATGCTTCTGTCACAGGGAGTATTGGGAGAAACAGCAGTTAGCAGCTTATCATTTGGAATGACAATAAGTGTATCAACATTGCTTCTCAATGCTGCAATTCCTTCTTGTGCCTGAACACGCACGCCTCCGTCCTTCAAATGAAAATGGAGTGGTAACAATACCAACAGTCAAGATGCCCATTGACTTAGCAATCCCTGCAATAATAGGAGCACCACCAGTTCCAGTCCCTCCTCCCATTCCAGCCTGCATTAATTACAAGACACTTTCATGATAAAACACTAAGAACAAAATTAAAATCACCGCACAATAAGTTAAAAGCCAACCATAGTTCGTTAGATCTGTATTCTTTAAATAACAGGAAATTACATAGAATTGCTAGAGTCATAAAGGAAAACAATATCATGAAGGATTTACAAACATTTTACCAATTTTAAAAATAATCTTAACTAAGATTATCCGATACAGGTGCAACTAAGTAGATGTTCCCAGATGAGACATCATCCATCAGTTTCAAGATGAGAGAATGTACACAGAGCACATGCACACAGAAACCAAAATCAATTATAATAACCCTTCAATTGCAGAAAGTGAGGACTTTTAAAAAAGACCAAGTTCTTAACTGAAGTATAGTGAAAGGAAAGACATCTTGAGGCAGTAAAATGATCAATTTGAATCTAGATACAAGTGGATGAGAATTAAAACAGAATTTACCGTCACAAAGACCATGTCAGCGCCAGACACAGCCTCTTGTATAGACTCTTTGCTTTCATTGGCAGCATTCATACCAATATCAGGATTCCCACCAGCACCAAGACCTCTTGTTAACTCCTGGCCAATCTGCAAGCGGTTCTCTGGATAAACAGGCGACATCCTCATTGCTTGAACATCAGTATTCACAATCCAAAATTCCACACCTTTCATGGAGCTTTCTATCATTCTGTTGACAGCGTTGGATCCTCCACCACCAACACCAATAACTTTTATCTTGGCCTCATTGTAGTTATTTGGAAGAGATGAGTCCCTTAAATTTTCAGTCACATTGCCAGTAGGCGCTTCTTTCCTTGGATCAATCACAGTGTTATTACCCTCTCCTCTCAGCGCTGAGACTTCAGGATGCAGATACAAGAAAGGATCCCTATTGGAGTATGAGCCAATATTATGAGAGTTCGCGAACATCTAAAAAGCGGAGAGCATGAAACACTTCTCTGCCATAAACCTGAAAGAGTGCTCCTCTCATCAATTGCTCTCAGTGAAGTATTTCTGCTTGTCCAGTTCTCAGCCAGAACTCTCCCACCTGGAATGGCTGAGACTCCAACTGAGCATCGACAATCAAACTGCATAAAACACGGGACTTGAACTGCCATCTTCAATCCTGAAACCGAACCCAAGCAACTGACCAAATTTGGAGTATTAACAAGAGCCTCAAGAACTTCAGCAACTAGAGTTTCAAAATTGCATTGACCTACTGGTTTTAACCACACTCTAAATCCACAAGGAACCCTGCCTTCCCAAAACCTGTTTAACCATGAGATATTTAGCAGTAGGACCAAGATATGCATATCTACATATATGTCTTTGCTGATATGAACACATATCAAACAATAACTAATTGTCAGTTGAGCAAGAGCATCCCCGTGAACAATTTATGGAAATCCACTGCAAGATCGACCATTGTATTAACAAAACAATTCATAACACAAGATAGCGTTTTGAACAAACTAAAATACACCAAAATTCACGAATACAGCAGATAACAAAGGCAGCGCTCAAACAAACAAAAACCTAAATTTAACCCAAAAAAGCCGCCGAAAATCAAAGCAATAACAAGTGGGAAAAAATGGAGTAATGCCACGGGAAACCTCCACAAGTCCCATTAATGCTTCATAGAAACAAATTTCGATTAATCTACAAAGAAATGCACATCAAATCCCTCGCCACCGAAGCAAATGCGCACGAAAAACCCCTGCAAATTAGAAAGAGGAGAGAGAGAGAGATCACCTGCAAGCACCGAAGAGCCCTGATCTCTCCGTCTCAGAATCGAGAAGGGTTTATGTTTAGAGAGAGAAAACCCCGAGGCTTTCACCAATATCACTGTTGTCGCGATCTCGGCGTTGGGGGCCTGGACGACGAGGTCATTTTTGGGAAATTTAGATCTTAATAAGATGGATGGGCTTGAGAACGTTGGATCTCGATCGTACAGGGTGAACATCGGTCCATAAAGTATAATCCCGTTGAGTTCTGCAACGGTTAGTGTGACTTTCCCGTATAATAAATAATTCCGTCATTTTCCATGCTTGTGTAAGTACAGCATATCAGATTCAATGAGATTATTACGTGTGTGTGTTTTTGTTTTTATTTTTGAATAATTTTATTTTATTTAGAAAATGGGCATGGAATGGGATTGCTTAGATGGTTGATGGCGCAGCCTATGGATTAATTCTTTAACAGGGTTGGCCGTTCCGGGATGCTTGGCCTCTCAATCCACACATTTCTGTCCCATTGATCCCACATATCACTACAAATCTCCATCTTTTTGACCCCAAAAGCAGGTGTTTGAAGGGGCTAAAATTCTCAATCTTGGGGGCTGTAGGGCTGTTCACCAGAAAATCAGATTTTTGATTTTTCTAGTTTACACTGTGCATTATACCACACCACAAATAAGCAAAGCAAATAAGTGCATACATAAGCAACTCTGAATCAAGCAATCCTTGTAGAGGTTCCAAGAACAATGGAGTAATTGTATCCACTTATACAGGGCATTCTAATGAAATTTCATATAAAGGTTTGTATATTGATATTGAAGAGAAGGTTCATTTTTATGCAACATGAAAACTTGAGCATCACTGAGAAACATCTACAAGTTCCCATATTTTGACTGATCCATCATCACTTGCTGAAGCTAAAACTTGTGGATCCTGGGAAGAGGGAACATATGGAAACATAAACTTAGCAATTGCATGATTGCCAGTTAGGCAATATTTTGATGGCTGGAAGCCTTTGTTTCAAATAGCAAGGATCTAACCTTTGGATTCCACTGCACTGAGTTTACATCCATAGCATGAGCCTTTTCCTTCTTCAGCACCATGCTATAAGATGGCCCATCAACCTGTGATGAATGCTGTTAGTTCTCAGATTACTTAATAGAATGGTTTTCAACAACTCCCTCAATCCATAGGAGCAATTCTGATCTTCAAGAATTTTCCAGCACAACCATACTATGAAATGATTGGGATAGACAGGGAGGTAAGAGGATTTTGGAATGCCAGTGGTAATGGAAAAAGGTTAAAATTTTCCATTAAAAAGTACACAGGAAAGGAGAAATATCGAGTTATTCCCTACAAAATTCAGCCAATAAACATGCAGGCTAACCTAAGCATATCCTAGTTCTAGAGAAGTACCTCTCAGACTGAAAAGCTCACTTCATACTTTCCAAATGATTGAAATTTAAAAAACAGAGACAAAAAGTACCAGATTGTCCTTGTTCGCAACAAAAAGACGTAAAGCATCATCACCTGCTCCACTAGCAATTACACCCTCACTGCCATCAGAACAAATGGACATTATATATATATATATATATATATATATGTGAAGAATCCTCTAGCAGTACAGTCTCTAATATATCATCAAACATGCCCCGAGCCACAAACAATAAAACTCAAATGATGTGAAAGAATATCGCAAGTGAATATTTGAGAGTGCAATAATGACTGCTCCATATCAGTTCAAATTAATCTGTCTACTTACACAATAAACAGAATCCAGTGGAGTACTCAAAAAAATATGGTTTGCAATCAGTTCATAGTTGCAAAATATTTAAATGCATCCAATGTTAATCTTAGTTAGTGCGAAATAAGGCAATTAAATTGGATTCACCAGCACAAGATCACAGCCTTAATGACCTTATACTATGCATTCACAAGCAAAGGTAGCTTTTCACGAGCATATGGCACATTTAATGTATGGAAGAGTCAGTATATACCATACAAAAATTATCCACCTCAGATTGCTTTGTTAGAAGTGTGGGAGCTACCAGAAGCAATTAATACCTTGACCAACTCACAGAAAATATGGTCCGACCATGATATCCAGAGAGAGTACAGATATGCTGCCTGAAAAAGAAAGTGTGGTTGTTATGAATAATGTGGAAGACAGAATTAACAAAATTTAATATATGCAAGATAAAAGGAAAAATCTTAAGGTCATTTTGCACCATGGTACATAGCCATCACCACTTGTCTGAGATGGATTTCCACTGGTATCCCATATCTTCAAGGTAAGATCATCACTGCAATCATATTCTTTACTGAAATTTCCCATTAAGACAATAATGAATAACAAAAAAAAAAAAAACTCATAAGAGTTAAATACCTGCAAGTCACCATTCTATTTCCACACTCACTGAAGGATGATGCCCAAACTGTAGATGTATGACCACTGAAAAGTAAGGGTAAATGTTTCATCAATATATATATATATATAAAGAAGCAAAGAATCCCACATTTATCCATGGAGGTGTTTACTTTAAGTGTAAAATAAATCCCTAAGGTGATATATGAATTGGCTGTCAAACATAAGTCAACAATTAACATAAGTGTAGTTATATAAGCATGCTTTCTGCTTATACCTTGCATTCAACAAATTGATCATATGCATGTATTGTACATTAAAGTGTCCATGTGATGGATATAAACAATAGAACTAATTCATATTGCCTTGAAGATGAGCACATACATCAATTTTTAAGGTGCAAAACCATGAAGATAAGCCTAGTAATACCCAGCTATCGTATAATAGACTCATATAACTGTGGTTTTACTCACTTTTATGTTAAAGATCAAAGTCAAAAGATTTTAGACTCCAAAAGCCTAAGAACAAATCAAATCCTATAAACAAACAATCACACAGAAAAGTTGTGATGCCACTTTCGAAGTTAATGTTATCAAATGGAGGCAACTGTTTTCTAATGTAAAGAACTTAGAAGACGTCATGAATCACAACCATCAATATCCAAAAGTACATAAGTTTGATGTTGATAAAAAAAAAATCAAGATAAATTAACTCAACCAAGATGAATTGACCACCTGCCAGCTTCACCTAAAGATTGCACACAATGCCAATCATCATCGCCATCCTCCACCCAAACCTAGCATGATTGCCAAATTTAAAAACGCGCTAATTCCAGACGTCAAATTTATATCAGAAATGAAATTATCCCTAACCCATGTTACCTTGATAGAGTTGTCATAACTGGACAGAAACCAGAACATCAACGAAAAGGATGCCATAGCACCATCTTAACATCCTGTGTATGACCTTGTAACACTGAAATACATTCAAATTCATTACCAGATTGCATTTCCCATATCCAAACAGATTTATCCCGACCACACGTTGCAATCAGGGACCCAGAAGCATTCCATGCAACACTCTTGACCTCATTTTCATGGCCCTGATGACAAAAGATAATTTAAAGTAATTGAAAACTACCCCGCATGATTACTAAATTACTCTAGATAACTGAGCTGGTAGCATGGCATTTATTTGTACCTCCAACGTTGCAACACATTCGAAATCAGAACCAATCTGCTGCCATATTCCAGTTGTGGCGTCAAAGCTTGCTGTTGCCAACAACTTGCCACTAGGTGACCATGCACACGAACGAACAGTCCGTGTATGAGTATCTTCAAGAACAGCCTAGAGGAGTACGAAGGGACCAACAACTGTTACAACTCATTTAGGCCAGCTTAATAATCCATATGAATAAATAGCATAAGTCATACAAATAGGTAATATTTCTTTGACTATTGGATACATGACATGTTCCAGAATTACATATTCACAGGATGCAAGTTTAGCCCCACACACCACTCACCCGCACGATGCATCGCACGCACGTACACACATAAAAAAATAAAAATAGCGAAGAAGAAATTCCTGGACAGTTAAATAGTTCTTCTGCCAATCGCTGTTCATTAGGCATCTGTAACCAAGGTCAGCAAATCAAATGGATGACGACAAACACAAAAAAAGAGATCTAGTAATCGAAAATAATATACGCTCTACAAACCAGAACTGCTAATTTTTAAGTTTAGAAAGTCCATAAATGGCACTTCAAACAACCTGTGACAATCTAGTCCTCATTTCATATAAATTATTAAACACACAGCGATTAAGTGCAGCTTCAAAGGTTTACAATGCTTTGTCTCTACACTCAATTCAGTAGTATATGAAGCCAGGAGCTGCTTGAGAAGACCACCAGAAAGAACCCTAAAAATCCCTTCTTTATGCTGAGTTCTTATCTACCACACAAGAATACAATTAACAATAAGTAAATGTTTCACGAAATCCCTGATTGACCTACAAAACAACCATCATAAATACCAGAAAATCATACTCATATCAATAGAATTATGGTATAGTTGAAAACCAGAGTTGCTTCCTGCTCAAGTGTTCAGAGCTGGAAAACTCATCACTCTAGGCACTCAATCTAATGTTGTGTGGCATGCAAGACAACCAGAACATGTTGGGCATGGAAAAGGATTCCTGTCTATTCAAAATGAGAAATTTCCCATCGATTTATAGGATATAAATGATATGTAGCTTGAAATAAACAGAAGTACAAGAAAGAAAAAGAAAAAAAGGAAAAAGAATTTACCTATCCACCTTGATCTCTAAGTTCTCCAAACACTATTATGTGTAAACCACACAGAAAAGCAGTCTCATAGAAACGGTATCAAACCAAGATGTTTCCCTGAAGTTTACAAGATGGCAACATAATAATATTAAAAATTCAAATCTTTTAAATACTGTGAATTTAGTAACATAACCTCAACATCAAATTCAAAGTAATAAGTGAGAATGGATATGGGATCAGACCGTGCAGTCAAATGATTTAGAGGATCCCTGTTGCCAGATCCTGACGGTCTTATCGCCGCTGCAGGAGGCGAGCATAGCCGGCACCCCACCGGTTCCCGTTACCGGATTCCACGCCAAGCTCCACACTCTATCGCTGTGCCCCTCGAGCTTCTGAGTCTCCCCTCAGCTCCAGCTTCCCATCCATCAAAATCCATCGCCGGCACCCAGAAGAAAAACAGGATTTAGGGTTCCGATCAGTGGCGATCTCGGCCGAGGTTGGGCTTTGGTGTATGTCTGGATGACCGTCAAGAGATGGGGGAATGGGTAGAGAAAAACAGTATGTAGTTAAGGCTTTGCTTGGATGGGGGCTTTGCTTGGATGCCGGTGAAGAAAGGTTTTATAAAGTGAGATAAAGTAATGTAAAAAGAGGTTTTAAGTTATAACTTGTTTGGATTGAAAGTAAGGTAAATGAAGGTTATTAAACCTTTTAGTGTTTTGGATGAGGAAGTAATAGAAGGGTGAGATTTTATATGAAAATTACTAAAAACTGCCCTTGGTATAAATTATTAACTTATTTAATAATTTACTAATATTTTCTTATTTTATTCGATATAGAGTACATATATAGTGGAAATTCTAAGCCTCTGACTTTCTCAGGTCACAAATAGCTGTGGTTTGAATCTAAAAACCCCTTACTTTTCGACTCATGATTTTGAAACCCACGAAAGTGCGTATGGCGTTAAGCGAGTGTATTTAAAAATTTATGGACGAAAATGCCCTTCGCAGGGGAAAGTCGTGGGCTGCACATTTCGGTGATAGTGAGAGGAAGTGGGTGGGTTTTCTTAAAGCATTCAATTTGCTTGTCTTCTCTCAACTCAGCGACTCATTTCGACTTGCGTCTCCAGTCTTCTCTTCGCATGGCTCTTACTCTTGCGCGTCTCGAAGAAGAAGTCCGTGCAAGTATTCGGCAGTTTCAAATCAGCTTGCGGTCTAAGGTATTCATTATGGTTTTTGTTAACTATTCATTACGAAGAGACGTTTCGGTTTTGGTTTGTGATTTTGTTTTTGTTGGAAGACATTGAAGCTTTCGGGGATTAATCAGTTTGGGGTTTTGTTAGTCTGCGAGGGAGATGTCTCGGCTAGGGTTTTTGTTTTTGTTTTACATTTTTCGTCTATGTATCTGATCGAAATGGTTTTTCCGATTGTTGTGCTTTTGTGTAATGTTTATAATCTACGTTTACCCTTTCGGTTGATATGGTTGCGGTTGTAAAAAATGAGGGTCTCCGTTTAAAGCAATGAAGACTTTACCGTTTAAGTTAGATTCGTCTCCGTTTAATTATTTGTATCTCTGTTTTAATAGTATACGTCGCTTGCTTAAAAATGATATCGGTGTTTAAAAGCGAGTGTTTACTGGTTTAACAAATTACATTTTCAAACAACATGATGTCTTTGTGTATTATCGCGAGGCTTGTGATTATGGCGGTCGATCTAGTTAATGGGCGATGCTACTTGACACGTGTAGTGGAGGCCAGTGAGGTGAGAGTGAAAGTTCGCATGATCCCTCGAAACCTTTGGGAGATCATCAGAAGAACACCGATTCACAGCATTCTTGAGTTGGAAGTCGTATACCAAGAGCGGGCCCTTCTTGACTCTCTGTTGCGGAGATCGATAACCCGCTGATAAATTCGAGGGATCGGGGAAAGCATCTTGACTTTCGGGGACTGAAGATGTGGCATCGTTCTTGCTGCGTTGCGATGGGGAGGCGATCGTGTTTTGAAGAAGAAAACACGGTCGGCTTTCGAAGAGGTATTTGATCGAAGGCGTCACGAGAGAGCACGGAGACTCCATCGAGGAGCACTCTTGACAACTTTCGTTGGAGCGAGAGGGAGAAGAGGAGAATTTTTGCCAAACTCGATGGTGTACCTCCACAGGTACAATCCTCTTCCCAAATACCTCACCTTTCGGTTCCTAAACTGGATCGTTGATTATGTCGATGATCTACGGAATGGGGGCGCTACGCGTAGGGCGCATGGCGCACTGAAGTGGCTTATGGAGGGACGTACCACAAGCCGCTGCACGAGTCGCGATCTAGATGCGCGGGGAAGAAGACCAACACCGGGTATGTTAAGGGTTGCGGTGGCGCTTAACATCTCGGTTTCTGGTGGCCGGAGCCGGAAGAAAGATCCGTTTCTACAGATCCCAAGGATGTGTGCTACGGTGAAAATACTACGGAAGCGGCGGCGATAGAGACGAGTTTGTCGTCTCTCGAAGGAAAAGAGGTAATAATTCAAAAATATTTTGTTTAGCGTAGGCGTTAACGTTTAACCATATCATTTACCGGTTTAACTTTATTCATCTATCGTTTAACATTATAACTTACAGTTTAACTTTGTTCGACTACTGGTTTAAACTTTTTAGTTTAATGTTTAATTTGTTTGTTCTTTGTTTAACACAATAGGTTATAACGTTTTAAATATCTGAGTTACATGTGTAAATATAGTTTTAATTGTTTTAAAACTAAATAATTTCGCTAAGATTGTTTGCTTTCACATACTAGTTTCACGAGTGGAGTTCGTGAATCTTGATGAAAAGTATTTGTTAAGACGGCTAGGTGATCCGGATGCTATGTGCTCGGGAGCAGCTTGCTCAGGCAGATGAGAGGCTGACCTCTTCCTTGCTTGTTGGGCCTGCAGTTCTACCTTCCGGGCCAAAAGCGCATTCGTCGGAGGCAGGCCTCTCACCAGCAGGCCGTGGCTTCTTTGACCAGGCGTGTCGGCCCCGAGGCGTGGCGGCTCCACTGCCGGCGCTGGCGAGGATGTCGTCTGCGACTCTCATCTTGCGAGCTTGCCCGGATTTTTGATAATGAGGGTTCCCTCGGCTTGTCGCTCGGGTGGGCGTTGGAAGGCGGTCAGCGGTCATGTCAGTGCGCCTTCCTTGAACAAATGAAGCGCTTGGGCGGATCGCCGTCGGAGTTCGGCGAGCGAGGACATCGTCGGTGGCCCTTGACGGCCTCGTTCGAAGCTTGCAAGGGAAAATAATAATGCCTCAAAATCTTCACGCGTCTTGGTGAGCGATGAAATAATAGCGGCAGCCATCGGCGGCACGCATCCGGCGGTGATGTTGTTAGCGTTGATAACATGCCCATCACGGTGGAGGAAGATTGAAGATGGCGTTGAGTTCTGCGCGGTGGAAAAAGATAGATCGACTACTATTGTTGGCGACATCATGCCATCTGAGTGGAGCCCGTGCACGACGATCGCGGCGTCAAAGATGGACGCAATCCATGAAGAGAACAACCGGGACAACGTTGTGTACTCCCGTTGATCTTTCGCTGCCCTAGTGGAACTCCGCGGTTGAGGAAGGTCGTTGAGTCTGATCCTCGGCGAGTGGAATTCACGGTGGAACCAGCGGTGACCGTCGCGCGTCAGCGGACACAATCCACTGAGAACAAGAAGCATGTAAGGAAGTGTCTCCCGATTGATCTTTGCCGTCGTTGCCCCCGTTAAAGGAAGCGATAAAAAGTAGAAGAACCGGAGAAGTCTTCGTTTCGAAGAAAAAAATACGTTAATGATCGCACCTCGATAAGTCGGCGAGGAGTTGATAAGGATCTTCCTCAAGCGCCCTATGAACAAGTAAGTTTGAAGTTTTTATGATATTGTTTTAAAAGCTGTTTTAGTTACCATTTAAGTAGGAGGCGTTAACGTTTAAAAATTCTGCAGATAACATTTAACTTATAAGTGATACCCTTTAAATATTACCGTTACTGGTTTAAACATTCAATATAGAATTTAAAGTTTATACTTTAACGTTTAATTTTTATACCTACAACATTGTTTACATGTCTTTTGTTCAGATTCGACCTGACAGCATGGCGTGTGGAAGAATGACTCTGTCGGCACCACCGCAGGCGATCTATTCGACACGCTCGAGGGAAGGAGATGAGTCGCGAGGCGATGTGATGGGCGCGTCGTATATATCTTGCAAAAGGCGATGGCGTAGTGCCATATCGTTATAAGAAGCGTGCCTCCATCCACCTGACGGCTGGCCTTGTTACATGTCAAAGCGGGCGGCGGCGCGCATGAATCACGATGGCTATGATTGGAGATGCGCTTGGCGCGACTTGCATGAAGTGGACATCGTCGTCCTCCGATAATTATGAGTGGCCACTTCCAGTCATGAGAGTCCTTGACAATGAAAAACAAGAATACGAGGCGTTATTCTTCAGTGACAGCGAAGAATCACGATAAAGCAGCGCTAGAAATGGTAAGTGCTTTAATAATTTGTGTTTGTGTAATAGTGTTCGGTAAATAATCGGCATTCTAATATGAACTTGTATATCTCAGCGCAGTGGAACCTATTCGACCTCTGATATCGACATGGGTTAGGGCGAGTGGCGGCCTGAAGTACCCGCTTGTTCGACGGCTGAAAGCCCGCAGCGGAAAAAAGGAAGTGTCATCTGCGAGCGTCATGTTATCACGGTTTGATCGGCGATTACTCGCCCGGTGAAAGCTCTCGAAAGTACCCTGTGAGGCAGCGTCCCTTATCTTTGCGATTAAGGTATGTTTCCGCATACTTAGGGAGGGAGGGCGGCCGTGACATCGCGGCCAGGAGAGTCTTGCTAGCGGGTTCTTAGTCGTTCTTTCTATATTTGTATCACGATTCTTTCTTTAATAATCCAGTTCATTGTTTAACATACACTTTCAGTGTTTAAGTATATATAGTTCATTGTGTAAATATCAATGTAATTGTTTAAACTCCGTTTCTTTGTGTAAAAGCGAACGAGGAGTGTCGCATAGCGAGGTCATAGTCGTTGTATAGGTGTAATAGTTTGAATGTAAACCGGTTTAAATTCGATTCATTTTCAGAAAGAACATGACAAATTTTACTCGATGTAAATGTACATGTATCTAGAAATTCAATTAAATTCATTCATGTTTCGTTTTGAGGTTACGTTCTTGTTGGATGATATTGTAGTCCGTGAGGCACATTATCGAGGTAGGATTCTGCTTTTCATTTTTCATTTTTCATTATCGGCTAATATCAACATTCATTTTAAGCTGTATAATGATAACTTTTTGCCCTTTAACTTTCGTTTTCTCTGTTTTAAGTTTAGGTTTCTCTGTTTAAATTTAATATTTTACTTTTTAAAATATCCTTATTATTTAATAATATCAATGTAATTACAACAAAAATATACTTAATATTTTTACGATTTAAAAATATCCTTATTACTTAATAATCTCTTATAGAGTGTAATGTAATGTTCGATTTTTATGTGCGGCGGGAGTGGAAAGCGGCTTGGGGAACCGGCGTGTAGTAGTGCAACGGGGAACCGCTAGCACCATCCCGTTAGTACATTTTAAGCGGATACAAATTTATTTTAAAGCGATAAAAATAACGATTAAAGCAGAGAATAAAATATTTAAAGCGTAAGAGATATATTTAAAATATAAAGTTCAATATTTAAACAATAATAAGAAGTATATACACAATGCCTAGTCGAAGACAGATTCATTCCACGATCTGCGATTGTGACACGAAAGCGATAGCGATGGCTACGACGCAACTTGCGGACCTCGGACGCTTACGACTCGATCCTCTTTTCGTCTAGGACACTCGGGTTGCCTTCTCGTCGCGGCGAGTCGTCAAAGCCTGATTCGCGATTTTTCATCCATCGACTGTCGTTTGTCGGTATGGGGAATATAGCTTCCTTATACGCCATTTTTGAAGTCGAAGCTTCCTTCCACGATCACCGGTGTTTCTCGTTCTTGATAATTTGAAGTCAAAATTCCTTTTGATTGCAAAAATTCCTAAGTCGTCTCGAAATGTTCAACGCCTCAAAACATTGTCCAATATCCAGCGACAACACTTCGACTTGATCGGATGAGGAAGGAAGGCATGCCACACCCTCGGGCTCGCCATGATGTGGAGCGAAGCGGCTGCAGTTACATTCACTGCCAACACTTTGGTTTAAGCGAACACGATCAATATTTAGCGAGAGACACAAAAATATTTAAGCGATAAACATAAATCTTAAAGCGTTAAAACAAAAAGTTAAATAATAAGTTAATAAGTTATTCGGAGCAATAGTGTTTAAATGGAAACTTGATAAATGTAAAGCGATGGCGAGGGATAATAAACAATAATTAACTTCTACAACTATATAAACATAAGCGAGAAGAAACTTACATGCAGAAGAACTCGTTTTCGGTGGGAGATACGATGCCACATCATCATCTCCCAACAACAAGAATCAACAATGAACAGTTTGAAGATGGAGTGCACGTGACACATGCTGCTGGAAGTCAACCCTCGTTTTATATGAGACGTACCGTTTTATGTCCATCGGGTGTGATAAACTTCACTCTCGACACGGGAAATACTCGAGGACCCCATCGGCTCACATATTTCATTAACACTTTGATTCCCAAGAAGTCGGTGCAGTGAACATTAGCACTCAAATCCTCCCGTTGTATCTAGCAATAGCACAAAAACTCTCCATAATTTAATCGGAAGAGCTAAAATTGAATACACCAAATGAGAAGAAGAAAAGAAAAGAAGAAGAAAAGAAGAAGAAAAAGAAGAAGAAGAAGAACAAGAACAAGAACAAGAACAAGAAGAACAAGATATGAGCCCTTCTAAACTTTGTTTGAGAAAAAGCAAGCGGGAGGCATTGAAAAACTATGCATAAAAGAAAGTTATGATTGAGGCGCCATTTTTCCCACCTTTTGCAGAGGGCAAAAAGGAATTTCATATCGTGGACCCACTTCAACTTACGTCGCGGGGTTAAAAGGAATGTAAAATATAACGGAGAGTCTCAAAGGGGTGTGCAAAAAGTTGGAGGGGTTTTTGGGAAGTTTTGAAAATTACGATGGGTGAACAGTAATTTTCCCCTATATATATCATGACTTTGCAAAATAATATCATAAAACCCTCCTACAAAAGTACACATCATAAAAAATGAAAACACACACCAACATAACAAAACAATGAAAAAATTATAAGCAACCATCAAGAATACAACACTCTCCCTAACAAAACAAATGAAAAAACACAAACCAATAAAAAAACAACTCATTCAACTCCTTTCACAATAATATCCTTTCATAATTATGAAGCATTATTTATCACAAAAAAATACCAAAGTAAAAGAAAAAAAAAATTTAACCATAGACATCACTAATTTCGTCTTAATATTCGAATAGAAAACATCTACCGGATTCTTGCAACATATTAGCATTTCAACATTTAAAGTCAAACAACTTCAACATAAACAAATTTTCCAAAAACTTAGAAAACATATTGCAACACCATCTCCACAAAATAACATTGTTTATAACATATTTCAAATAAGTTCCATCATTGCTTTTGGGTGGCCTTGTACAGCTTGTCCATCATCTTTAGTCACCACCATCCATCATGCTTCATTCATGTGGGTCATCGCCATAACCTAACCAATTCAACAATAGGGGCTTACGTTCCTCGGGTGGACATCTCATTAAACCTTCCAACAACTTAGGGATCTTTACTGAGGAACCCATGTAAGCATTGCTCAAAATAGGATGTGAGAGCTCTAAATCTTTAAGCATACCCCACACATCATACTCCTTCATAGGATCGATGGTAGATGCTTGAACTAGATATTGGTTGATTGAATAATAGCATCAGAACTCCCCAAGTGACGTAGACAAATCCGAAAGTTGTCATCATGATTAGTATATCTTTTGCTCTTCTCTGGATCTAGATGAACTTGGAGCTTGAAATTGTGATTGTTGATTTGTATCCACTGGTGATGCTCCAACTTCATCTTTGATGTCATTTTCAACTGTGTTTTCATTTTCACCCAAATTCTCTAAGTTCACAGTGTTTTGAGAAACCAACAAATCAATTTCATCAATTGTGTTTCTTGATGTATTTCCTTCATTTCGCACCCTTCGCTGACCCTCATTTACAGCCTGAGTTTTCCGACTTCTTGCCCTAGTTGCCACTCGTCCGTCCCATACTGATTGAACCATATTCTCATAATTTCTAACTCTTTTGTTCATCCATTCAATGACTTACTGTTTTGGCCTATATATGAAACAATGTTATTAATAAATATACATTAAATGTTCACATACAAATCAATTTCACCATTTTCTCAAAGAAACTTACCTCAATTAAATGTTGCCATACTTCTGGCTCAGCATTCCACATTTCTGTAGTTGGATTCCATGCGAATCCACTCATTCCATTTTTGAAAATGTCATAGCACTTTATAAATGCCCTCTTTAAATTTTTCATGCGGTTCTGGGCTCTTTCTTTATTTATTAGCTTGTCCAAAAATTTACCTTTCAGTTCATTGACTATGTTATCTAATGCGTGTGTAGTAAAGGTTCCACCAACTCTGTTTCCCATTGCTTGTTGATGTAAGTATGCATCAATCAAGGCGTCATCCATATTCAAAGTCCATGTACAAGTGTTACTTCCACCACCAACATTTGAACTTGTTTTCTTCTTTGACATATTGTAAACTACATCAACATGAACACAAAACTGTTAATAATATAAATGTAGATTACATTAGTAAAATATAAAAATGCATCAAGGAATATGAATGTCTTACAAATTAAAGTAAAATTCATACAAAGGGTTTACAAGTCATACAAAGTTAAATTCTCACAAAATTACAATGTCACAACTCATTCAACTATTAAACTTATTACAACAACAACTATTAAACCTCATTCAACTCATTCAACATGGTTAAGCTCACATTTCGAGCTTGCTATAGCATCCCTAATAATCTCTCCTTCAATGGTTTCTTCATTGTTTTTCCCGATGTTAAAGTGATCTTCGACTTGTACTTCATCTCCTCGATTTCGTTGTCAACTGAGCAATTAAGTTATCATCGTGATCCACACCCATTAAATAATTATGCAAGATACAACAAGCAAAATAATTGCCTTTTATGCTTTCTAAAACCATAATGCGGCTCTGTTGAGCTTCCTATAATAGGAAAACGTTTCTTGAGCACACCAAATGCTCGTTCAATAGCATTTCGTAGAGACGCATGACGAAGATTGAATAATTCACGTGGATTCCGTGGCGGATTCCTTGAATACTCCTTCAAGTGATATCGCTGCCCTCTATATGGTGTAATAAGCCCTTTTCTTAACATGAATCCAGCATCAACAAGATAATATTTTCCTAAACATTAAATGGACAATGTTATTTTATTGTCTAAGTATATATGGTCTTTAATAAAATTTTATAGCTTATAAAAAAGTACCTTCAGGAATATTTAGCGGAGAAGCTCTACTTAAAGCATTTTTCATAATTCTTGAATCAGAGGCTGTGCCTTCCCATCCTAGTAATACATACGAGAATTTTAAATCGAATGTGCATGCAGCAACACATTTTGTGTTGGATATTCCTTCCTTCCACGATATCTAGAGGCGTCGGTATTGGGAACTTTTACATGAATATGTGTTCCATCAATTGCATCAATACAATCCTAAGATAAATTTAATATTTTATTTAAACCAAACACATAATTGTAATACAATTATAGTTCAATTATAATTTAATGGAGAGTCAATTACCTTAAAAATATGGATAGAAATCTACTCGCTACGCAGAATTTCGAAGGGATTTGTGAGGCATCCGGTTGCACTAGGTATTTTTCATCTATTTCCACTATAGCTTCCAATACATTATGAAAATGACGGACTATTGTCTCACGAGAGCGGCGGAAAAAAAACGATAGTTCACGATGTGAGACATTATGACCTAGTAAATAAAGTGTTTTTTGCAACTTGTTCCTCCACGGACACTTGCAAAGTTGGTCGGAGACCTCCGTCTTTAACTAATATTTCACATAATCCTAAGAAAGCTCTAGGGCTCATTCTTATCATGTTATGACATAGATCACTTGTAAGCAAATGTGACATTAGTTCATCTCTTGCTTGGTCTCCTTGAAGCCGTAATTCACGGGTCATTTTATTACTAACATATTTATGTTCCTTCTTGCGCCTTGCAATCCAACTTATTACTATAATTATAACTTGAATTGACGCTAAATGATGCAACCGTTGCAACTTTATGAAAGTATTGTCCAACAACCTTTTTCTATCTGCCATCTAATAAAAATTAATTATTAATATTTGTAAAAAAAATAGAAGTAGAAAATCGATAGCAAACTAATTAACAATGTTTGCATGCTTATCTAATTTAATAAACAAATCAAGGAGATAGAACAAATAATAATAATAATTATAATAATAATAATAATAATAATAAATTATTATTATTATAATATTATGAAGCATTCACGCACATGCCTCTCTAATTTCAGCACATAATAATAATAATAATAATAATAATAATAATAATAATAATAATAATAATAATATGAAGGACTTGCACACATGTGCAAATATGAGCTTATAAGTTATCAAATATTTCAGTATTCTTTAACATTCCTGCGTGTGCACAATGAAAGTGAGAGATATTTCCAAGCATTCAGAAATCACATCATTATATCCAGGCAATCAGTTATCAAATATTTCAGCTTTCTTTAAAAATCTGGATTAAAAAACTTTGACATGAAAAAAAGATGAATAGGTGAGCTGTTTACCATTTTTAGACTAGGTGAATCTAGGTAAAAGTAATTGGTGACAGTTAAGTGAAAAGTATATGTTTCAATGTTTCATATCTCAATTTTTTTCTCCTTTTTTGTTTGAGGAAAAGAAAAGGAAATCATCACTGATGGCCAAATAAAAATTAAGCTTAAGGCTATACTGTTGGACTTGGAAATTATTCTACTCACAAACTTCTACGTATGAGAATATATATAACAAATTCCTATATATATATATAAAAAACACCTTTTACACTTGACTTCTAACCTTCTTTGTCCCATGGAAGCAGGCAATGAGAATATCATACTTCATTTGCTTGATAGGATGGCTAGCAATCTACTTTGTGGAGGTTCATTATCTGAACTTAGTACTTTCATGCTTAAGTTATTCATTTATTAAAGCTTGTAAATTTTCTTAATACGTTTGATTTTTCTTTATATAAAAAAGGGTGCCCTGTTGCTAGACATTGGAAGAATTTCCACAGGATATGGAATTGGAATTCTCTCATATGTGGTATGCTTTCTAATGCAGAGGCTTATAAAATAATTTTGATCTCCCATAACTAAATTGAAAAATAACCTCACATGGAAGTTCAACAAAATTTAATGGTTTTGTTCTATAGGTACCAATCTTAATAGCTAAGATTGCACCAAAGAATTTACGTGGTGGACTTACAACCTTGAACCAGGTGAATAAGTCTAGTATAATGGTGTGATTTCTGAATACTTGGAAAATATCTCTCACTTAAATGATTTGTGGCTAACAGAAATAGTTTCTGCCAAGAATTTAAAAGCTTACAAAAGAAAAGGATGGCAACATTAGGTGCCAAGCAGGCTGTTGATGAAAATTTTAAAAACATTTTATTGCACATAATAATTTCAGCACAAGAACAATTTATAAGCTCATATAAGAGAACAACTGAAGACAAATGAAAGTGATTCAAGAAACTCACTCAAAAAAAGCTCACAAATTTCTTTCTGGTATGCAAATCGAGTATTCACTGGAATTTATCACTGGAAAAACCCCGCAACACAAGGTACCAAATCAAATGATGCACAATGTAACAAACAATGAAGTTATAAAAACACATCCGGACAGACTTTTTTAACCTTGGAAGACTTCAATCAAGTCGAGGGAGAGCTTCGTAGAGGAAGCACCGGATCAACACATGCTGGAAATGGTTGCTGGAAACTCTACCAGCAAATGTATATGGGGGCAGGAATATAATTAATTGATTTTAAAAAGGGCATTTTGGTCATGGAAAAATTTCAACCCTCCAAAACCCCCCATTTTGGAGGGTTGAAAATGGGGGTTAGATGGAGGTTTTTCAACCCTCCATTTAACCCCCAACTACCATACCTTCAATGAAATCTTGGATACAAGCAAAGGTTAAATAACAACCTTCCCTTACAAAACCTCCATCTACCCTCCCAAGCAAAGCCTAAAGGGGTCATGAGAAAAGTAAAAAAAAATAGAATTGTGAAAAAATTAGATTAATGAGAAAAGTAAAAAAAAAATAGAACTGTGAAAAAATTAGATTTTTTAGGAACCAAAGCATAGCCTAGTGGTTTCCTACCTTGCTTGTGTTTGAGAGGTTTCGAAAGCACAATGCAAAAATAATAAAAAGGTGTTTGTCGCCAATTTGTCAAAAAAAAAAAAAATTTAGATTTTTACAGTATACAAAGAAATGTTAATTATTTTTAATAATTATTATTTTTAAATAAGTATGGCCATAAATATTTATTTTATTATTATTAATTGATGTTTAACTAGAAATTAATTTAAATAAATATTAATTTCATTCCGTACTTAGTATATTTTAATTAAATTTGAAATGATATATATTCAAATATTTATTAATTATAAAATTATTAAAAACATAAATATTTATTTTATTATTATTTAATGTTTAATTAGAAATGATATTTATTTCAAATAATTATTATCTATAAATAATTAAAAACATAAATATCAACGTAAAATAACAATTTAAATATTTTTCACACAAATTAGGATCAAACAAGATTGTTCCTCTTCAATATCTCAAGAAAAATAACAAATCAAGATCAATTTTAACCAATTATTCATCATTCAATTAATCATTCAAAATAACAACTACAACATATTAAAAAAAAATTCAAAAAATCACCTTATGAACAAGATTGTTCCTCTTCAATATCTCCCCAACAAAACCTCCACAATCCTTAAATCAAGAACCCAAGCAAAAACCTTAACAAAAATAAATAAATAAATAAATAAAAAATCAAGAACTCACCATTCATTATCTCAAACACTTGAACTACAAAAACTTAAAAACCAAAAACTAGCTCATTGTTTTTTCATTATGCATTCACAATACTAGCTCATTGTTCTTCAATGACATTCATATACCTTTAACATTTTCATGGATGTAAAGGCTCATCACTAATGAGCAATTAAGAAGAAGTTGTTGCAATTTTTCAACATGTATTCACAATACCAACTCATTGTTCTTCAATGACATTCATAAAGCAAAGAGTACTAGAAAACATCAATTAAAGCAAAATTCCAACCAAATTCCAACCATTCATTATCTCAACATGCATTCACAATACTAGCTCATTGTTCTTCAATGACATTCATAAACCACCAAAGTTGCACAAACAATTCACTCAAAACCATAAATAGTAAAACATCACAAAGCGACAACTATGATCATAGGGTCTAAGACTTTCGGGTTCTTCCATAAAGTTCTACTTAAAAATGATAAGATGCGCTCGCTTAAGTAGTAACAACATCGAAAAAAACCCAACGTTTTCCTGTACTCATCTACTTATTCTAACACTTGCCTATCAAATTGATAAACCTGCAAAAACGCAATGTTAAATATACATGTAATGAACACTAATTAATCATCAAAGTTACATTGCTACAATGTTAAATTCTTACCAAGATGAGTCAAGCATTAAGTGGGCAATATGAGCGTCTTTTGACAAGAAACCCCGGAAAAAAACACAATTTTTCTTTCGGGTTGAAGGCCCCAAAATACTATCGATTGATCTTCATCCTTCGCCAATACTTGTAACATGAACATGACCTTATCTTCCGTAAGACCATCAATAGAGAAAAGGACATTACTAAGTGATTTTTGCTTGAATGTTTGCACGTAGATGTTTCATTGCGTGTTGTGATTTCAATATTATGAGCGAAATTTCAGCATTACGTGTCATATCTCAACATTGCGAGCACATGATTTAGCTTTTCAAATGCGGTAGACTTAGTGGTCACGAGCCCGCCTCGGCATTACGTGTTCTCGCCTTAACCAATGCTCTAAATTTTTGGAGCCAACTAGATTCTGAAAAGCATCAAAATTTGTAGAAATCGGGTCCATTCTTTGGATCCTTAGCAACACTTTTCCTTTTTTGACACCTACATGTTGTTGAGGTGCTCGTTATCGAGGCAGCATAGGTGATGGATCCCTGCATCGGCTCTTGTGTGGGTAGGTCATTGAAAGACATTTGGGATAAACATTCACCTTCCTCGAGTGAGATGTTATCACCTTGTTCATATTGGACTGCATTATCCCCGATATCACCCCTGTTGTTGCCAAAAGCTCTATCTTTGGTGAAGACTGGTGCGAAATCATTGACAAATGGGAAGGATTTCCCATACAGTATGGCCTCTTCTTTGTGAGTCTGCATTACATAAAAACCCCACAATTAATTAAATCTTTACAATAGTGCATTGAGTTTTTTTTTTCACCTTGTCATACTCATCATATGCGCTTTTTGTCACACATGATAGTGCTATTTTGAAAGTTCCAATCAAGACCACTCAATTGTAAGATATCGGAGATGAAATTTGTTCTACTTTCTTTAAGAGTTTCACACATGACTCAATATTTGGTACAACCTTCAAGCTGTGATTTGTAGAATCTTTTCTTATATCATTCTTTCTAACCGCAAAGAGATATCCACTTTGGAATCCATTTTGACCGCAAAAAGAGCTTGTGGAAAGCTCAACCAAAAGCATCAATGAGGGCTTTATCTTCCTCGGTGGTCCAATATCATTTGTTCACGCCCCTCCCTTTTTGGTTATTGTTACGCCTCCATACTTGAAAAAGAAACAAGGAATGAGAAACATTAAAACAACATGGACATAATTCATATATACTCAAGCCACATCTCATAAACATCCCCATGAAGAGAAAGTACAAAAATCTTTAATTCATGCATATTATAGAATTTCAACAACCAAATCATATAATATAGAATTTCATTCAACCAAATCACAAACAATTCAACTCAAAGCCAATATTGTCAAGACAAAGTAGTACATAATGATCTAACAATCCAAAATGAAGATCAACTTAAAGAAAGTGATGAGTACATAACGATCCATTAATTAAATCAACTTGATTGCCATGTGTGAAGCATATGACCAGCTATATCCTGTCTAAATTGGGTCCATTCATCCGTTGGTTGTATGGCTACTATGTTGACTATGTTATGGCCGGTGTCATCTTCCACACTCTCATCGGAAGATATAACATCAACTTCTTCTTCTTGTGCAAGATTTCCCACCATCTCCCTCCTAATGAAATTGTCGAGTAAACAACATGCACTCAATAATCACCGTTGAGTGGTCAAACTATATAAACTTGGACTTGGTAGAATTTTCCAATGGATTTTCAAAAGGCCAAATGTTCTCTCAATAACGTTCCTAGTGCTAGCATGTTTCATGTTGAAAAACTCTTCAGGTGTTTCTGGGTAATGCCCATCGCCCATGAACTTAAGTGATACCACCAGCCCTCGATAAGGTGCAAGGAATCCGGGGTAATTTGCATATCCGCATCAAACTAATTAATAGAAACCTAAGATATGAATTTGTTGTTAGATGCACAATCGATGAGAATGACTACATTAAAAATAACATAGTGCACATAACTCACCATTTGGAACTTTTAAACCATTTGGTTTTGTAACGACATCCCTCAACACTAGCGGATCATGTGCCGAACCCTCCCAACCAGATAGGATGTATATAAATTGCATATCTTGTCCGTAAATGGCAAGCATATTGGTGGTAATTTCAGATTTTCGTGATCTAAATCATGATCGATCGGTATTAGATACTGACAAACACCCTTTTGCGTATATACCGCAAGTGCACGAGTTTGTCGAAGTAATAATACCCCGGTGAGTGAGTAGTCGAATCCACATGGAATAGTAATTGGAAACACAAAGATTGATATTTAACTAGAATGAAGATGAATCGATAATGATGTGAATAAGAATCAATGCAAATAGCAAATAAGAAAAGAAGGAGGCGCAAATAAAAAGATAGGAGAGGTAATCGACGATAAATGGGGCATCAGGCATTGCTCACCCTAGGACTATTGTTTCAAATCCAAGACCAATCATTATGTTCCTTAACTAATGCTTAATGAGTTGTGGAGATCCTTAAACACACGGTCCCAAAACTTAAGGTCAAGCGTGACTAACTCTACACTATGCCCGGTAGAGAAATCTCTAAGTCTCGACACCTCACATGCATGCTAGGTTACTGAGGCTCTAGGGATTCCAAGTGATAAAACCCTATACCCTAAAAATAAATCTAACCCTTTGGTTCGAGTGAAAAGACCCTAGTCACAACTAAGCGCCTGATATTAAGGATTACTTCAATCTTTACTCTATTGCTTGCGTAAGTAAGGCCCCGGTGCAGACTCGTCTCTTAGTACTTCACTCTATTGTGACCGCAAAGAACTCTTGGAGCAGGGAGGTAGGATAAATCAAGCCGGGAGTGGAAAGCTACGCTACCTCCTCGGGCTCACCCTCTCAACCCTCTCCTATCTAGTATTATCTAACCCTCATGGTGTGTCACTCATCCACAAAGATTACCAAAATGGATTCTCAACCCTAGTGTCACTCTAAGGGAAAATCAACTCAATAAGCATTCAAGATTGGAACTCAATTAAAACATCAATTAAAGGAAGCATAATAAAAGGTCAAAGAAACAACATTATTCTAGGATTTACAAGTCCAAGTACCTACTAGGGGTTTAGCTCTCCATGGAGCAAAATACAATCAATAATGAAATCGAAAGTAAAAATTTGCAATCCATGAATAAAACCCCCTTGGTTTCGTGTCAATGGTCTTGTAGAGTGGCCGCGTCTTCTCCAAAGGTCCCCTCGTCAAGCCTAGGGTACACCTTGCCAGATCGGTGCCGACGAAAGCTACTCCAATAACTCTCTTCTGAAGGAAACGCGATGTCAAAAACCGTAAACCCCTCCAAAACCTAGCCAAAAGATGGAAAAGAGGATTCTGAAATCAGGATGGAATCGGGCATCCACATGGGCGTGTGAAATTTCCACACGCCCATGTGAATCTCCAGGAAATCGATTTTCTGCGGCCTGTGAACAGTATGTACTATAGTAAAATGCTACAGTACTCCACCAAAATACTCCAGAATCCAGACTTTTCATCGAGGCAACATAAAAGGGCATACGTCTGTGCTGTAGATTGCGTTGCATCTTCAAATAAAAGCACATTTGACGACAATCTTGATAGCTTTGCACAAGTCGGAACACATGAGTGTGACTACCTTTGTGCCCCTGGAATTTGTATATTTCCTTGAGCACCACGGAGGTTGGCACACACTTACATGTCTTTGAGCATAACTTGTGTCTTCACGTTTGTTCACTCCAAGATTCCATCAATAAAGTGCAAATGCAATCTACTTTGGCTTCTTTCTTCCATACTTGTCTCCACAACTCTATATGCACAAAAGAATACAAATACACATGTATTAGCGATAAAATCCGAGAAAAAGTAATGTTCAGTCGTAAGAAAAAGAATACTTCATATTACTAATTCACAAGCACTTATCGGTACATTTACCCGTATATGTGTCCCATCCAATACTCCAAGGCAATTCTATGTCTCATAAAAGAAAACATTATTTTTAATATGTAATACCCCCACTATAAACAATTTAAAAACTAACCCACTAAATTTTTATTTTTACCTTAAAACCATTTCCACTTAGGATCTTTTTGAATTTTTGGTACCGGTTCCGGTTTCTTTTAGAGTGAACACCATGGCAAAGAATAATTAGCCATAACACGACGATGAAATATCGGCTAAGCTGCTTTTCGGGCCGATCATACAAAATCAAACTTGATTATTCTATTTTTGACATGGTGGGCTACAATGTTCAAAAACATTGCAACCATCTCCTCAACCATAACATTTCTTGTGGCCCGTAGTCTATCGGTGGTAGTTAATAGTTCACACAAGTTATGGAAATAACATCGATCCGTCACAGTAGCTTGTTAATGCATGTTATGTCACTTTCATAGATCACCCGCCTCAAATATTCATGTTGTTCCCGCCACCTACTCGATATTGACTCAATTCTACGTCACACTACGATCATGATGTTTAAAATATAAAAGTAACACATATACATTAGGAAATATGTTTCACTTCATCAATGTTGTCCATATCTAAAAATTACATGTCCATGTGTCAAATTGCCAAAAAAATCTAAATAACTAAGTTCAAAAACAACAACAACAACAACCTCATAAAGCACATGCCAAATTTAACCTCATTCTAAAGGCTATGGTTGAGTTAATAAACTCATTTACTATCATAGAAAGCACTGGATCCTTAACATTTCCTTTTTGAACTTAATTAATGAATAGGTAGAATGAGGTTTCTCTAAGGTAGAAGAAATTGAGTATTAAGACTTTGGCTTTAATTATCTTGTTTTCTCCCTTTTTGCTTTTTGTTTCTAAAGTTTCTTCTACGCCTCTTTCCTATATTGTTTTAACCAAAAATAAATCCCTACATCATTCATTGAAATCAAGTAACACATTCATCAACTTATTAACATGATACATAGCATTTAGAGAGAATCAAGTAATAAGATCTACATCTTTTGTTTAATCAAATGAAGATGTACTCCTATATGCATTTTTATAAAATTAAAAAATCTATTCCTACAATAGACAACCATAATATATATATTGTTATCAAGAGTGAGAAGGTTGTTGAAACCGAGGAGATGAGAATGATACTCTAATGTTATAATAGTACATTAATCTATGATTGAAATAGTTTTAAACTTGGGTGTCGAGTTGACAAACACATGAAGGAATTAGAGAAACCATTATGCTTAGTTAGTAATCATTAACATAAACAGATAATCTTGAGGTGTGGATCGAACATGTTATATTCATATCCTTTGACTAAATAAAAACCAGAGTTAAAGCACATACTTTGTGGATAAACTAAACCACGGATTTATTAGTACTCGTTCATTGACAACTTTCAGCTAAACAACCATAAGAAAATAGATAAATTATTTACAGATAAAAATAAAAATAAAAATAATAAACATGCGTATATACGAGAAACTAATAAATAAATAAAAGAGATCTAAACTTTTTGGCTTTCAAAACTTCTCCAAATTAGATTAGAACATATTGCATATCCACACAAAAAGAGTGACCATCCATGGCCAAAAATAAGAATCCTAGCATTTGTATGAATCATGTCACTATAACCGCAATTTATAAAGTGTTATCCAATCGCTTTGATCGACTTGCAATTGATATAAATGCTTCATTTTCATTGTTAATATTGTTTCGGTTCAAGACTACAACAAATCCAACCCCTTTTTCCTAAGCACAACACTCATTGGCATTGATAACCATCAAAATCGCAATTGAAATCAAAACTTCTTCCTTCCGGATGTGAATTTGCAACCACCATTCTTTCCACCTAATTTACATTTTTTCTCATTTACTACTGACATCATAGTTTAACAAAATAACATTCTCCTCTTAATTGGAATGAACATCCTACATCACTATTTTTCCTCGGCTTTCCAATTCTAGTGTTTAATCAATGAAGCTATACTCCTAAATAAAAAATCTATTCCTACAACAGACAACGTATTATTTATTGTTATCAAAGAGTGAGAAGGTTGTTGAAAGCTGAAAGATGAGAGTGATAACTTGGGTGTCAAAGTTGACAAACACATGAAGGTGGAGAAACCATTATGCTTAGTTAGTAATCATTACCATAAAACAAATAATCTTGAGGTGTGGATCAAACATGATATATTCATATCCTTTTGACTAAATAAAAAAGTTAAAACTCATACTTTATGGATAAACCAAACCCGGAATTATCACTGTTGTTCATTGACAACTTTAGTTAAACAACCATAAGAAAGTAGATAAATTATTTCCAGTATCAATGGCATGCGAATATGAAGTTTTTAAAGAGGAATAAGACAAGAGTAAGATGATGCAAATTCTAATTTCTTCAAAATATTAGGATAAAAA
>NW_024086612.1:0-35000 GCF_009730915.1 Dioscorea cayenensis subsp. rotundata
GATTTTGTTGATTTGATATAATTTTTCTATCAGATTTTTTTGAGATCAAGTTTTTTTGAAATCTTCGGAGATGATGATCAAGCTTTTTGAAAAAAAGCATGATCATGCTCTTGACCAGAGCACAGTCAAGGTGCTCCTAGGACCATCATGTTCATCCTGCATTGATACATAACTAAATTAATTCATTTCATTTCCTGTTGTAGACAATGGCAAGGAAGCGAACACCAGCGAGGGTCGAGTGCGAGCCGACCTCGACACACCCTAACGACATCGATTCATCACGAAATGTTATACTCAGCTATCCCGAGCATGAATTTGGGACCCTTCGCACCATTGATTAGGGATGCATTGCACGAAAGTCAGATTAAGAGATGAGTTTGAGCAATTACTGGCTATTAGAGCCTCACACAAGGTTCTCACCATCAATGAACCAGTCTACCGTTAATTGACGTTTGAATTCCTTGCCATATTTCGAGCGACTTGATGGCGGGATGTCCGGGATGAATCTTATACCATTCGATTCCAACTCAGGAGGCACAATTATCATCTGGGTTACATGGATTTTGCCCTCTTCTTGGGTATTTATTATCGAGGATTACACCTTAACCGAAGAGTATCACAACTTACTCTCCTCGACAAAACTTGGGGAAACTCGATTAGCCCGATGAGGAGGCTAAGTGACTGAGCCGCCCTTTCCAACCGAGCATCACCACGAGCATCATCTCCGAAGTCATCCACACTTAGATTCATCCACTCCCTACCTAATGGTACCATTACTGGTCAAAATCACTGCACTGGCAACATTACTCTTCAAGAGTTCCATTATCTTTTGAGTATGAAAGATAGAACACCATTTTACTTGGGATTTGTCATTGCCACATCATTCCATCACCAAGCAAAGTGACACTCCATGCACACAAAATATTTCTTTGGTCCATATATCACTTTCGACTCATTGAGGGAATGGGTCTCTTGGAAAGCATGGGCCATATGTCATCTACAGGTGGATTTAGCCCATATTACTTTGCGTAGTCTGCGAGAGAATAAGTTTTTGTCACCTTCTTTGCGATCCACTACTTTAGTGAATCTAGGTAGGAGTAACCCTTTATTCCCGGATGTGCACCACGAGTATTCAATGTTTGGGGCGAGTTTGCGAGTGTATCGAGAACATTGCAAAAATTGATGCTACCCCATCGGTGGTGATACCTAGCCCGAGAAAGCAACCTCTTATTCACTACACCAACAACAATCCTTTGTTTATCTTTTATCTCCTTTTATTGTACTTCCTTTTTATTTCATCTTTTTGTAGTCGAGTTAGCAAGGGGAGTCCCCTGCTACATTTTAGCTTATTTTCTTTTTATTTTTTTGTTGTTTGTTCTTTTTCATCTTTAATTTATATATCGTATTTTTGGGATTTCTCGAGTTTCACTTGTGTTCTTCATCTGATTTCAAGGATTGTGTTGTTGCTTGGAGTGGAAAACATGTTGAGAGCAACAACACCCTCTCGTGTTCAGGGAAGTTATGTGAACCCCATCTTTCTTTTGATTGTTCTCAATTTCTATTTTGCATGACTTATATTTATACATTGAATACAATGTATCATTCAAGTGTGGGGTAGGGTTATTTTTGCGCATGTAGGGTTGTGGAGACAAGTATAGAAGAAAGAAGCCAAAGTAGATTTCGTTTGCACTTTGCTGATGGAATCTTGGAGTGAACAAACGTGAAGACAAAATTTGTCCTCAAAGACATGTGAGTGTGTGCCAACCTCCGTTGTGCTCAAGTGAATATGCAAATTAGAGAGTCACAAAGGCAGTCACACTCATGTGTTCCGACTTGTGCAATGCTAGCAAGATTA
This sequence comes from Dioscorea cayenensis subsp. rotundata, assembly GCF_009730915.1. Classification (NCBI taxonomy): domain Eukaryota; kingdom Viridiplantae; phylum Streptophyta; class Magnoliopsida; order Dioscoreales; family Dioscoreaceae; genus Dioscorea; species Dioscorea cayenensis. The sequence continues at coordinate 1,856 of NW_024086612.1, forward strand.
TCGTCAAATGTCTTTTTATTTGAAGATGCAACGCGATCTACAGCATGGGCGTGTGCCCATTTAGAAATGAACTGTAGGAGTTACTGTTCACAAGCCGGTGAAAAATGAATTTCTGCAGATTCACACAGCCATGTGGAAATTCCACACATCCGTGTGGATGCCTGATTCCAGCCCTATTTAAATCACGATTTCAGCCCCATTTATTGATCCTTCTATCCATCATTTGGCCTATCTTTTCTCACCTTTGGAGGCGCCCGCAGCTAGGGCTTGGAGAGGCTTTGGCTAGGCTTTTGCAGATGTTTACGATCTTTGACACCGCATTTCCTTTGGAAGAGAGTTATTGGGGGGACTATCATCGGTACCAATCTGGCGAGGTGTGCCCTTGGCTTGACGAGGGGACCTTTGGAGAAGACGAGGCCACTCCACAAGACCATCGACATGAACACCAAGGGGGTTTTATTCATGGATTGCATATGTTAATTTTTTATTTCCTTATTGATTGTATTTTGCTCCATGGAGAGCTAAACCCCTAGTGGGTGCTTGGGATTGTAAACCCTTGGATGATATTGTTTCTTTGATGTCTTATTATGCTTTATTTAATTGATGTTTTAATTGAGTTCCAATCTTGAATGCTTGTTGAGTTGATTTTTTTCCTTAGAGTGACACTAGGGTTGAGAATCTATTTTGGTAATCCTTGTGGATGAGTGACAAACCATAAGGGTTAGACAATACCCTCCGGTATGATTTATCCTACCTCCACATTCTCGAGAGTTCTTTTGCGGTCAAAATAGAGTGAAGTCCTAAGAGATGAACTCCACTTTGGGTTTTAGTTACGCAAGCAACGAGTGAAAGGGTTAGATCTATTTTTAGGGAATAGGGTTTATCACTTGGGATACCTAGAGCCTAAAGCAACCTAGAATAGTGTGAGGTATCGAGACTGAGAGATTTCTCCACCGAGGCATAATGTACGGTTAGTCACGGTTGACCTTAAGTTTTTGGGGTCTGTATGTTTTAAGGATCTTCATTAGACATTAGTTAGGAAACATAATGATTGGCCTTTCACTTGAAACAATAGTCCTAGGGTGAGCAATGTTCGGGTGCCCCATTTATCTTCGATTGCCTCTCCTATCTTTTATTTGCACCTTCTTCTTCTTTTTCTTATTTTCTATTTGCATTGATTCTTATTCACATCACTATTGATTCATTTTTCGTTCTAGTTTAAATAGCAATCTTTATGTTTCTAATCACTACTCTCTATGGATTTGACTACCCACTCACGGGGTATTATTAATTCGACAAACCCGTGCACTTGCGGTACACACGCAAAAGGGCGTTGTCAAGTTTTTTGCACCGTTGCCAGGGAATAGGCGTTTTAGATGCACTTTGCACTTTGCTACTTTATCTATTCACCATTTATTCTATTTCACACTATTTTATTCTTCCATCATTCTGTTTTTTTCTTTCTTTGGTTGCACCTCCAGGTTATAACCAGAGGGAACCCTTCGACATTGGTTGAAGGTGATCCTGAGCTTGAACCAACATTTCATAGAAGGGGTAAAGAACTTGTACAAGAACAGAAAAATCAAGCTGAGGTAGATGGTGAAGGGTCAGATAATATCGTAGACCAAAATGAACAGTAGAGGAAGCTATCAGATTATGCCAGACCCGAAGTTCCGGGCATACAGTCTAGTATTGTGCGGCTACCAATTACAGCTCAGAACTTTGAGCTAAAGCCAGTATTCATCCAAATATTACTGTAGTCGGCAAAGTTTAATTGTTTGGCCGATGAGGATCCAAACAATCACATAGAGAACTTCTTGGAAGTGTGTGACATGCTATCAAGTTGAGGGCCTTCCCATTTTCCTTGAAAGGGAGAACTAAGAAATGGCTACATTCATTACCTAGAGCATCGATTACTACATAGGAGGAGATGGTAGAAGCTTTCCTTGCTTGATATTTCCCTCTTAGAAAATCCGCAAAGCTTAGGAATGAAATATCTGTTTTTATACACATGGAATTGGAGTCTCTATTTGAGACATGGGATAGGTTCAAGGAGCTCCTGTGGAAATGTCCTCAACATGGGTTCTGATAAGTGCTTGAGCAGACATATTTTTTATATATGTTTTAAATGCATTGAGAATCATTTTTACCATGGTTTATGTCTCATATTGTGTATTTGGTGTTCTTTTATGCATATATGTTATGAATCCTTAAATAGTAAAAAGGAAGAAAAGATAGGCTATAAAGACACAATGTTGGGAGTTCTTATTCAATTCAATGACCAAGACACGAGAGGAGTTCATAAACGTGGAGATGTGTGCCAACTTCCAAGAAGATTAAAGTCAATTTCACTAGTTGGAAGGGCACAAAAGGCAGCCCACATCTTCATGTTTCCCTCTCTTTGTGAAGATTGCAAGACCTCTCAAAGATACGTCGATGAAGAAAAGTTTTATTGCCTACCACATGGATATGTGCCCAGACATGTGGCCTCAAGAGAAGAGTGTTTGAACCGCATTTTGTGAAAGCTGCTATAGCAAAAACATCTGTAGCGATTTCTTGCATCGATAATGTAGTAAATTCTTGTTCATGCATCCGCGTGGAAATTCACTGCAACCAGCGGGCAGCGTGGGAGGGCACATGACAGATGCTGGTCTAAGGCCTATAAATAGCCAGTTTTTTTCCCTATTCTTTCTCATCTTTTTGTGCGGCTTTTTGAGGGGTTGAGATGGCTAGGGGTTTTGGAGAGGAGGTCTTTTGCGGCTTTTGGAGGCGATTCGTCACCATCTTTGATCGATTCCTCCTCTGTCATAGCATCAAAGGAAGCCACCGATGAACCTAGCTTTCGGAGTGGGTCCTTCAAGGCGTCGAAGCTCTCCATCAAGGCCATCAGTTCATTTATAAGGGGGTTTATTTCTATGGTTTTAATGTACTTTCATTAATTGATGGTGTGTTTTGTATGTTGCTTCATTGAGAGCTAAAGCCCTATACGGTATTTGGGCTTGTGAACCCTAGGATTCTCATCTTTTGTGGATTTGCTTAGTGTTTCTATTTAATCCGAGTTTGATTAAGTTTTTAATCTTTGATTGTCTAATGCGTGCTTGCCTTATTGATCTTTTTGGTTATTTGGTTTGCATGATTTGTTACCTTGGTGAGAGAGAGGTCTCCATTAGGGTTAGAATCTCAAGATTGTAGAGGGTTGAGAGGGTGAGTCAAGAGATAGATAGCATCCCCTTTCCCCTCCGATTGGTGTATTCTATCTCCGTTCCCTAAGCTCTATGCAACCATATTTGGTGTGAGGCGTGAGATTGAGAGATTTCTCGTCGGGACCTTGTAGGGGGTTAGGATCCTTCGCCGGGGAATTAGGGTTGGATCAATCTTTAGCAATCGGATACACCTCTTGGAATCCCTAGAGTGCTTTGCGGTCATATGTGGTGTGAGGTGTTGAGATTGAGCGATTTTTCCACCGGAACCTCGTAGGGGACTAGTATCGGTGATCTGGAGGCAAGATCTGATTATTTTTGGATTTCCATGACTTAACTTACTCATCATAGAAACACTTTGCTTATCAGGTTCCTCGAGTGGATGATCATTTAGACATTTTATAATGGTTTGAACCAAAGCATGAAGCAGTTACTTCATGCTACAAAGGAGGTATCTTAAGGAGCAAGACTCTGAAAGAAGCCCGGCATCTTATTGAGGAAATGGCTATGAACGGTTATCAGTGAAACACAAGGGACAAAAAGAAGGTAATTAGACTTCATGAGATTAACTCAGTTACTTCATTGGCGGCCCAAGTAGTATCATTGAGCAAGAAGTTAGATATTCTAACTTCTAATAGATTGGCGGCAATGACTAGTTACACAGGGTGTAGGGAGAACATGCTCCATCTGATTGCCTGATTTCTACTGGTGGTACATCCTCGGTAGAACAAGTGAATTTTGTGGGTAATGCAATGAGAAATGAAGGCAATCTATAGAGCAACACGTACAATCCGAGTTGAAGGAGCCATCCGAATCTTTCATGGAGTAATCGAGGGCAATAAAAGGTAATGGCACCACCAAGTTTCCAACAACAAGAACAAGCCCCGAACATGGAGAACGGAGTTTCAGGGTTGGAAAATTGGATCACCGATCTAGAGAAGGATTTAACCAAGTTCATTCAATCGTCAGACACTAGATTTCAATCAATTGAAGCCACACTTCACAACCACACCGCATTATTGCACAACTTGGAGAATCATGTGAGGCAAATTGTGAAGTCATTATCGGAGAGACCTCAAGGAAGCTTTCCTAGTAACACCAAAAGCAATCCGAGGGAACATGTGAAAGTGATCACTTTGAGAAGTGGTCAGTGAGGTTGAGGGTATGCTTCCGAGTGAGATGACCAATGTTAAAGCACCCGAGGTCGTGGAGGTTAAGGGAGAGAACAAAAAAAGAAAAAAAGGTAGTACCCCCACCTTATAAGCTAAGAATCCCTTATCCTTCAAGGTTGATGAATGACAAAAATTATGAGCAATACAAAGAAGTTCTTAGGGTTATTCAAGCGGTTGCACATAAACATTCCTTTTTGTGGAGGCATTGTCTCAAATGCCACGGTATACAAAAGTTTTCTCAAGGACCTTATGACCAAAAAGAGGTAATTGGAGGAGAGTACATCTGTGATCTTAGATGCTTCATGTTCGGCAGTGTTGCAAAAGAATATACCGAACAAGAAGAAGGATCTTGGAAGCTTTATCATTACATTTCAACATTGGTAACATGGGTGAAGAAAAGGTATTAGCGGACTCAGGGGCTCGTATCAACGTCATGCCTTACATCTTCTTTCAAAAGCTAGGCTTGGGAGAGCCTAGGCCCACTCGAGATGAGCGTTACAGTTGGTGGACCGAAAGGTTAGACATCGAGCGGCATCATTGAAGATGTACTTGTGAAGGTTGACAAGTACATATTTCCTGTAGACTTCATAGTGTTAGATGTTGATGAGGATGTCGACATTCCTTTGATACTTGGAAGGTCATCTTGCGCACTTCCAAAGCCCTTATCGACATGGACGGGACGGGGAGTTAACTACGAGTTGGGGATGACAAAGCTTACATATCGCCTCACCAAAGCCTTGAGACATTCTCTAGACTTTGATGATACTCTTTACTTTCTTAACACTACCAATGAACTAATAGAAGAATATGTGTAGGAAATGATTAATCCGGACCCATTTGAAGGTGCGCTAGATCAAGAAGTGGAGAATGAAGACATCTTGATGCTTGGTCTAGAGGACAAGATACAACCTACCTCGGGGATCATGAAGAAGATGCTACGGAAGATGAAGCGTGCAAGGAGGCGTCACAAGAAATGCCGCAAGGCTAATGGGGATAAGCAAGAATGGAGTAAGGGTAATGAACCCTTGTGCGGTAACAAACTTGATAACTCCCCCTCTATCTTCAAAAGAATATGTTCATCATGCTTTCAAGTTATGGGTAAGAGGAAAACCTTCATCTATGAGCCCCCATGAGGTAAGGTCAGGTATGTCAAGCTATGTGGCGTTAAACAAGAGCTTCTTGGGAGACAACCCAAGTCTTTACTATTGTTTTAGGTTTTAGTTAGTATTTGCATGAATAAGAGCTTGAGTGTTGTTGTCTTAATCTTTTACATAAGTTTGTTGTGATTTTCTCGTGGATCATTGATGTTTTTGTGTGTTTAATTGTGATTGGTGAAGTTTCTTAGTCGTTTGAGAGTGTTTTTCATGATTCTATGATTAATCTTGCATAATGTATGTCGGCTCTAAGTATGTTTAAATGTGCTGAAATTTTTTGCAAAGTCTGTAAATTTTTCTAAGTTATCTAGAGAAGACATACGGCCGTTTGGAATTTCCACACGGGTGTGTGTTTTTGTTCAGAGCTCATCCCCAGAGGATACAGGGGTATGTGCCTTGCAATGTGAACAACCTTGTTACAGTCACACGCCCGTGGGTAATTTCCACATAAGCATAGTTTCTCTGCAAAGTTCAATGCACTATCCCGGGAGCACACATGAGCATGTATCTACCCCTATGGATGATCCTGTTAATTACACAGATGTGGGTAATTTCCACACGCTCTTGTGAAACTCTGTAGAGAGTTTTCATCCATCTTGAGAAGACACAAGTGCGTGTGAGTGCCCCTGTGAGCAACCCTTTGACAAGATCCACACTCGTGTGGAATTTTCACACGGTCATGTGAAATGCTTAGAGAAATTCTTGTGTTGACAAAGAAACCATAGGGGTGTGTGGGTGCCTCTATCGATTGGGCACAGGGTGTGAGGAATTTCCACTGCCCGGTGTGTTTGCATTCGAGCCAAAGAGTGCCATCCCGAGGAGCACAGGGCGTGTGACTACCCCAGTGAAGCTCCCCTGTAGAGTCACATGGGCATGGGTGATTTCCACACGCCCATGTTGATGTACAGAAGTCAAAAGGCCGTGATTTCTCTTTATAAATCACTTGTCCGTTTTCATTTTAGAACATCTCCACACTCAAGGAACTCCCTTCTTTTTGGTTTCCCAACCCCTCACCATCTATTTAAAAGAGTTCTTGGGTTATTTTTCCGACCACATTCACGGTCTTTCATTCTCATTTTTTTGGTAAGCTTCTCTTTCTCTTTTCTTCACTCATTCCTCATTTTGTTATCCGGCACCACCGAGTAGTAGCGGTGACGAGCTGAGACACCAACGCTTGAGCGTCTTTACATTTCTTTGTTCTTATTTTTTGTATTTCATTCTAGGATTATGTTTTGAACTTGTATCACTCAAAAAGGATCTTCTTTCTGAGTTTATCTTATATTTTTTGTTGTCTCCCATTGTATTTCATTGCTTTCTCTTTATATACTCGAGTATTAGTTTGTTCTTGTTGAGCTTTACTAAATCCCCCTTGTGTACATGTGAAGATGGTCTTGTGAGTATCGAAATCGAGGACTAGTAATGGACATGGCAATGTGTTTTGCACATGGCCGTGTGTGTGCCTAACCCATTGGAACTCAACTCTCCAGGAATATAGCTTCATCAAATGTACCATTAAGAGTTTTGGGGGAGTATTGTTTTCAATTGTCCACCTTCACATGTGATCTTGAATGTTATACTTGTTATTTGTGCTTGCATTCATACATTGAGGACAATGTATATCTTATGTGTGGGAGGGCGGAGTTCATATTACACATGTACATTATACAAGTTTTTGAGTGAAAATTGCATGCTCACATAGACAATGGCGGTTCACCTTAGTTGCAATGATTGTATTCATAAGTTTAGAGAAATTTTTTTAACATTGAATGTTCTCATGGTCTAGTTTTTTTACTTGAATTTTTTTAGGAATTTTTGGCTAGATTGACCTTTGGTTTGCACTACTCGCTCATTAAACCTTATGGAAACTCAAGTTCGATGTATAAGGGACTAGTTTAGTTTCTCTTTGTTGTGTTAATTTTGCTAAAAAAATTTGCAAAAAGAAAGAAAAAAATGTTTTTTTGGTTGTGCATTTTAGGGTGGAAAGAGCTACCACCTATGAAGTATGAAGCTACTCTCATAAGTTGCATACTAGTTATGCCCTAATGAGAGAAAGAGCTATTGATAAGTGCTTGTGTGGTATGAATGCGAAGCGTTCATTTCCTTATGTTGAGCATTACTTTTTCTACTGGTTTTTACACTAATATGTGTGTTTTTATGTTACTTTCGTGCGGTAGGGTTGTGAGGGCCGAGTATGAAGGAAAAGAAGCCAATGTGGATTACAATGCACCGATTTTTGGAGGAAATCTTAATAAGGTTGAAATGCAAAGACATGGAGTCGATGTGAGATGCTAGAGTGTGTGCCAACCTCCTCGTGTTCGAGTTTGGCACATCCATTTGGAGGGCACAAAAGGCGGTCACACTAGAGCATTCGACTTATGCACATAGAACAAGAGCTCCACCAACTTGCCTATCATTGAAGAAGCAAGTGATCCACGAGCGTGAGCATGTGCCCGTTTGCGTTACTCAATGAAAGTATGGATTCAGGAAGCTATTCGGGCCGGATACTATGGCGAGTCTTGTAGCAATGACAAGATCCCTTGCTTATATCCCGCAATTGCAGGGCTTGTCGAGTAATAATCCGGGTGAGCGGTCGAATCCACGGGGAGTAGGGGGTAAAGACACTTGAGTCGATTCTTAGTTATGTGAAGTATCAACAATGATAAGTGTGGTAATGATTCAATTCTCAGAAAATTAAAAAGCAACAAGTAAGAGAGCAAAAAGTAAGGAGGAGGCAAGGCAATCGATAAAGATGGGGTACTCGGATGATGCTTCACCTAGGATAATCGCTTCAAGTGCAAGAACTCTCTATTATGCTTCCTAATCGATGCAATGGTGAGTCGTGGAAATCCTTACATACATAGTCCCAAATCTAAGGTCAACTATGCCTAACTCTATACATGTCCCGGAGGAGAAATCGAACAATCTCAACACCTCACTCTCGCATAGAGTTGCAATGAGCTCTAGGGATTCAAGTGATAAATCTCTTCCTAGATTTAGACCTAACCCTTTGGTCGAGTCGGAAGGTCCCTAGCCACAATTAAGCCCTAGATACTAAGATCACCTCAACGCTTCACTCCATTGCAGCGCAACTAGGCCCCAGCGGAGGTTCATCCCTTAGACCATTCACTCTATTATGGCCGCAAAGAACTCGAGGAGCGGAGGTAGAATCTATCACGTCGGAGGGGAAAGGTGACGCTCACTGCCTCTCGACTCACCCTCTCAACCCCTCTCCAACCTAGCTTTTGTCTAGCAGCTCGTGGTGTGTCACTCACTCACAAGGTTACCAACAAGAACTCTCAACCCTAGTGTCACTCTAGGGGAAATGTTCATACAATCAAGCATTCAAGGTTGGAACTCACAATAAAGCATCAATTTATTTGAAAGCATAATAAAGAAGTTCAATGAAACGAATACATCCTAGGGTTCACAATCACCCAAGTACCCACTCCACTAGGGGTTTAGCTCTCCATGGAGCTAAGTACAATCAAAAGAAATCTAATGTAAAAAGCAATGAATCCATAAAGAAACCCCCTCGATGAGTCGTGTCGATGGTCTTGTGGGAAAGTCCTCTACTAGTCGTCCAAGGATTCCTTCAGTGCGGTATAGGATACGCCTCGATTGAAGCTCCCCTACCAACCTTCTTCCTAATGGAATCACGATGTCGGAGCCGTAGAACCTCTCCAAAACCTTGGCCAATACCCCTCAAAACCCTAGTCGAAAGCCCTCTCGTAAGTTGGGGAAAAAGATGGAGAAAAAGAATGCCAAAATCGGGGCTGAATCGGCTTTAAATAGGCTGGAATCGGGCGACTACAGGGCGTGGGACGGTACAGCGCCCGTGCGAAAATTTCCACAGGGCGTGGATAATTTCCACACGCTCGTGTGTATTCTCTGTTTCTGCGATTTTTGGCCGTCTGTGAACAGTAACTGCTACAGTATTTTCTTACAATGATTCACTACGATGCTCTGCTACGATGTACTGCCGAAATACTCCCGAATTCCATACTTTCATCGGGAGTAGCATAAGCGGGCATACGTTCACGTTTGTGGATCACTTGCTTCTTCAATGGTGTACACGTTGGTGGAGCTCTTGTTCTATGTGCATAAGTCGGAATGCTCGAATGTGACGCCTTTGTGCCCCTCCAAATGGATGTGCCCACTCGAATACGAGGGAGGTTGGCACACACTCTAGCATCTCACACCGACCTATGTCTTCGCGTTTGAACCTTAGCAAGATTTCCTCCAAAATTGGTGCATTATGATCCACATTGGCCCTATTTCCTTTCATACTCGGCCTCACTACCCTACCGCATAAAAAAATAACATAAAAAAACACATATTAGTGTAAAAACCCGAGGAAAGTAATGCTCAACATAAGGAAATAATGCTTCGCATTCATATCGCACAAGCACTTATCAGCTTACCAACCGTACTATCCAGTATACGGTATGGAGCAGAAGGTACCCCAAGATATAACGAAGTCTATATACGGACTGAAACAAGCTTCCCGTCGGTGGTACCTAAAAATTCCATGAGGTGAGAATGACCTTTGGGTTTAAGGAAAACAGTGTTGATCGGTGTATATACCTCAAAGGTCGAGTGGGAGCAAGTTTCTCTTTCTAGTCCTATATGTATGTTGATGACCCTACTGCTTGCTAGCGATGATCTCGAGGGTCGTTACACGATATGAAGGCATTCCTCATAAGGAACTTTGAGATGAAGGATATGGGTTAAGCCTCATATGTCATTGGCATTGAGATTCACAGAGACATCTCCGGAGGTATCCTCGCACTATATCAAAAAGGCCGAAAATCCCCTAAAAGTCTTAGAGAGGTATGGTATACAGACACAGCAAACTCGATGTGGCACCTGTACGAGAAGGGAGACAGGGCTCAGTGCTTCGCAGGTGCCCGAGGAGCGATATAGAGAAGGATCAGATTGAGGGCATTCCATATGCTCTGCTGTTGGAAGCTTGATGTACGCCCAGACGTGTACACGGCCGGACATTGCCTATGCTTTGTGGGTTTACTAGGTAGATACAAAAAGTAACCCGGGCATGGAGCATTGGAAAGCAGTCATGAGATATCTTCGGGGGACCAGAGACTACATGATCACATAACGGCGATCCGATATAATGGAGATCGTCGGATATTCGGACTCCGATTCAGCTGGGTGCCCGGACACCGGAAATCGACATCGGGATACGTCTTCCCGCTTGCCGAGCGCCATTTCGTGAGTCCGGGTCAATCTTGATCCCATTCTCGGATCACACGGGCGGGGAAAGAACATGTTTTTGTTTCAGTGAGAGGACCTATTATAGTTTTAAAAGCCAGGTTGATAAGTGCTTGTGTGATATGAATGCGAAGCATTCTTTCCTTATGTTGAGCATTACTTTTCCTCGGGTTTTTACACTAATATGTGTTTTTTATGTTACTTTTTTTATGCGTGTAGGGATTGTGAGGCCGAGTATGAAGGAAATAGGCTAATATGGATCATAATGCACCAATTTTTGGAGGAAATCTTGCTAAGGTTCAAACGCAAAGACATAGGTCGGTGTGAGATGCTAGAGTGTGTGCCAACCTCCTCGTATTCGAGTGGGCACATCCATTTGGAGGGCACAAAAGGCGATCACATTCAAGCATTCCGACTTATGCACATAGAACAAGAGCTCCACCAACGTGTACACCATTGAAAGAAGCAAGTGATCCACGACGTGAACGTGTGCCCGTTTGCGTTACCCCGATGAAAGTATGGAATTGGGAAGCTATTCAGGTCAAATACTATAGCAGAACATTGTAGCATATAATGTAGCAGACCTGTTCACGACCGGCCAGAAATCGGAGAAATAGAGAATCCACACGGGCGTGTGGAAATTATCCACGCCCGTGTGGAAATTCCGCACGTGGCGTGGAGTATCCACGCCCGTGTAGTCGCCCGATTCGACCCTATTTAAAGCCGATTCAGACCCCGATTTTTGGTATTCTTTTTCGCATTTTTTTCCCCAACTTGAGAGAGGGCTTGGCTAGGGGTTTCGAGGGGTATTGGCCAAGGTTTTTGGAGAGGTTCTATGGCTCGACATCATCATTCCTTAGGAAGAAGGTTGGTAGGGGAGCTTCGATCGAGGCGTATCCTATACCGGAAGAGGGAATCCTTGGACGACGAGTAGAAGACTTTTCCACAAAACCATCGACACGACTATCGAGGGGTTTCTTTATGGATTCATTGCTTTTTACATTCTATTTCTTTGATTGTACTTAGCTCCATGGAGAGCTAAACCCCTAGTGTGTACTCGGGTATTGTGAACCCTAGGATGTATTTGTTTCTTTGAACCTCTTTATTATGCTTTCAATAAATTGATGTTTATTGTGAGTTCCAACCTTGAATGCTTGATTGTATGAACATTTCCCCTAGAGTGACACTAGGGTTGAGAGTTCTTGTTGGTAACCTTGTGAGTGAGTGACACACCACGAGCGTTAGACAAAGTTAGGTTGGATAAGGTTGAGAGGGTGAGTCGAGAGGTACAGGACCATCCCTTTTCCCCTCCAGTGTGATAGATTCTACCTCCGTTCCTCGAGTTCTTTGCGGCCATAATAGAGTGAATGGTCTAAGGGATGAACTTCCGCTGGGGCCTAGTTACGCGTGCAACGGAGTGAAGCGTTGAGGTGATCTTATCATCTAGGGCTTAATTGTGGTTAGGGACCTTCCACCTGGACCAAAGGGTTAGGTCTATAATTATTAAGAGATTTATCACTTGGAATCCCTAGAGCTCATTACAACTCTATACGAGTGCGAGGTGTTGAGATTGTTCGATTTCTCCTCCGGGACATGTATAGAGTTAGGCATAGTTGACCTTAGATTGGGACTATGTAATTAAGGATTTCCACGACTCACCATTGCATTGATTAGGAAGCATAATAGAGGGTTCTTGCACTTGAAACAATTACCCTAGGTGGAACATTATCCCGGGTACCCCCATCTTTATCGATTGCCTTACCCCCTTCTTTACTTTTTGCTCTCTTACTTGTTGTTTTTTTACTGTTGAGAATTGAATCATTATCACACTCATTATCATTGATCTTTCACATAGCTAAGAATCGAATTAAGTATTTTTTTATTCCCTACTCCCTGTGGATTCGATACCCGCTCACCCGGGATTATTACTTCGACAAACCCGTGCACTTGCGGGCTATACACAAGGGGACCTTGTCACAGGTCTATAGTATAGATGCTTGGCTTGCTTCCCCGACTATAGCCCTACAACTATGAAAAAGGTGAGCAACCCTTAAACAAAAAGGCCAAATAAGGGCTGTTATACTTTATACTATACAAAAAGCCCTAAACTGAAGCGGTAGTCCCGAAAGCCTCATAAGATAAAAACCCGCTCGACTCGTGCTTCTTTCAAGGGAAGCACTAGGGGAAGGTCTTTTCAATGCCTTAGTTCTTTCCCTAAACCGGTGGTTTCTCGACCACGTGTGAGACTTTTTTCTCTAGCGTAAATTGGCAATCATGGACAATGGTCCCGAGGGTCCATGGGGGAGTCACCTACGGAGGAGCATCCGGATTGTAATCTTAGAGTCCCCGCACCTGCCTCGATTGTATGAAAAAAAGCAGATTAGAATCCCGGGCCAAAACCTCTCGCTTTCGGTTGTTGGTAGACCCGAGTGATTGGGATCGAATAGCAAGCAAGTACCCGACCATCATGGTGTCTTATAATAATAAGACCTCCGGCCCCCTGAGTCCCATTGAGAGGCAGAGCCATCCAAATTTAGCTTGACTCTACCCACTGGTCCGGGGAGCCCATCGAGCATTGGTTCGAGTCCAACTCATGACGGGGCCTTGGTTATCTCGATTAGAATAAGAGCGACTCGTCTCGCATAAAAGGGGAAGCAGAGACCACGACATGACTCCCCTTTTTTTCTCAAGCAATGGCAACAGATACTAGAGAAAGCAAGTCCGAGCGTGAGGCAATCAACAGATGACGACAAGAAATGGTAGAGCTCCAAAGAGATGTGAGTCGGATCGAGTACGGAACCGAGTGAGGGACGAGACAGTGAAAAACGCTCTAGAGCGCGGAGCTTCAAGATGTGCGCGCTAGCCTTTCGCCGCTTTTAGTTTGAACCATTGCGCTTGCTTCTCTTATTTTTTTATCCAGTTTTTTTCTAAGCGAAATCCTTCTTCTTCATGCTCGATGACTCGATTGCTCAGTCGGATAGATTGGATCGGGCACAAAACTCCAATCAATGAAATGCTCGCTGTCGACTCATTCTTCCTCTCTTCCCGAAGCTATCCTTAAACAACAGCTGAGATCCTTTGGTCCTCCACTATACACGAAGGGAGGAAAGAAGAACGCAACCCAAAGAAAGCTTTTTTTGTTTTAGCAGTAACTCGAAGATCCGTGTGGCGATCGAGTCCATATCATCGTCTTTGATCCCAAGAATGAGAAAGAGTGACCATTCCTTTTGTCAAATCTCAAGAGCAATCTCATTTCGAGAATGAGGAGCAGTCACGATGGAGTAGGCTATCATGTTTCGAGGTCTCACCTGTGTTGACCACGAAGACATGGAAACTTTCTCCGAAATCTATGGCTTTCTATATTGGACGATTTATGACTGGTCCTTCACTCCATTAGAAAAAGCCGATTAGGTTGCTACTTGAGAGCTTGCTCTTTCGGCCTCGAGTTTGTCTTGAGTTACGTGCCAAGCAAGTGTTAGAACTTAGACTAGCTTTACAAGGTGCACAACAAGGATAGCGGTCCCCAACAGAGATAAGAGATATTGGTTTGGTGGACAGAGCCTAGGTCGCCAAGCCTAAGCCCCCCTTGAAAGAGTGCATAATAGCTCACTGATCGAGCGCTCCTGCGCCAAAGATAAACGGGGCTAAGCGATCTACCGAAGGTGTGGGATGTCAAAATGCATCAGTAGGGGAGTGTTCCGCCTTAGAGGGAAGCACCCGTGCAAGCAGGTGTGGACAAAATGGAAGTGAGAATGTTAGCTTGAGTAAGGCAAACATTGGTGAGAATCCAATGCCCCGAAAACCTAAGGTAAGGGTTCCTCCGCAAGGTTCGTCCACGGGGGGTGAGTCAGGGCCTAAGATCAGGCCAAAAGGCGTAGTCGATGGACAACAGGTGATATTCCTGTACTACCCCTTGTTGGTCCCGAGGGACGGAGGAGGCTAGGTTAGCCGAAAGATGGTTTTTTCGGTTCAAGGACTCAAGGTGATCTTGATTTATCAGGGAGGTAGAGGAAATGCCTCGACCCAATGTCCCGCGTAGGCTTTGAAGTCTCTCGAACGACCTTCAACAATGAGATTTTGAAATCCAATTCTTTCCGCAAACTTGCATCTTCGATTCGAGTGGCATCCAAAGGTTAGGTCATCCACGTACTGTGCATATCGGTGATTGGTCCCAATTTGGTTCATAATCTATTTGTTTAGGTATATGTTCACTAAAAGAGGAGATAGGTTCCATATTTTTTCGTGCATTTTTGTATTCGTGGACTTTCCAAGGCCAGGCATCGCATCAATGACGGAATCGGTCATCGGCAAATATTCTGAGTCTTTCCGTCATCTTATCCCGCCTGAGAAATGTCCAAAGCATTTCCTCACGCACAGGCCTATGGCCTTAAGCAAAGCCCCTTCATCAAAGTCTGAAATTTCTTGTTCTAGTTTCGTTAGCTGAACTTACTTTGACGGTTGGTTTGGTTGAGTCCTGGGAAGAAAAACCTTGCCTATTTGACTACCAGTCAATGAATGATTGATTGATTAGCAAAAGCAACGAAAAAAATGAGTTTTTGAGGACAGTCAGGTGTACGTACTTTGTTAAGTTAACGGTCGAGATTTATATTCATTTGTATTAGCTGACTGAACAGAACATCAAGGTGACAGGATTCGAACCTATGGCCCTCTGTACCCAAAACAGATGCGCTGACCAGACTGCGCTACACCTCGTCTCCCCCCCGTAACATATAGATCCACCCGATCTATAAACACTCGAACCAAACTCGCCCACCCCGCTTTGGGCACAGGGACGCGAGAACCACCGCTTTTTGGAAATCTGTCGATCAGCCTCTTTCACTTGAATTTCTTCCTTCATCCGGCTCGCTCTCGGCTACTTGTCCTTTGGACCAAAAGCCCGCTCAGAAGTGGATTCAAACCACTGACACAAGGATTTTCAGTCCTTTGCTCTAACCTGCTGAGCTACCTGAACCACTTTCATCGCCTCCGACCCGAAAAACGGAGTTCTGGAAGCATGTGTTAAGCATATGTTTCTTATCCGAAATCTCCTACTCGAATTGGGCTTTGTGATACAAGCTGAGCGACTCAGTAGTCCGTGCTACTGAGCCTTCAGCTTTTCTTATATATGATACCACTTCTTGCAGTTCTGGTAGTCTCTTTCTTCGAGTAAGGTAGTCTAGTCTGTCTACCCGCTAGTGTAGTCAAGCAAGTCGGTAAGCCGCTTAGGCTTAGTCAATTAAGTCAGCAAGTCTCTTCGCTTTGGTAAGTGAGGTAGTCTTTACTGTTAATCCGGTAAGTGGTACGCGATCGATCTCTTCTTCTTCTTCAAAGACATGCCACTCTTGAGATCAGTTCCATTCTTGCTCCGGATTAGTCATGAGGGTCAACACACCCTTACATAAGAAAGAGATCCGGCAGTCTCAGAGGACTAATACCAAAAAATTTGGTGACATCAATCCAATTCTCATATCAGAAAGAAAGACTTATGACATGGCCAACGAAGCAAGAGTTTGATATCGTTCAGAGATCTCTCAATTCCTTTCCTTTCCACGGAGAAAAAAGCAAGAAGTAGACAAGAAAAAAATAAAAAGATTCGAAGATAAGAAAAAAATTTAAATTCATTTCTACCCGGAAAACAAAAAAAAAGGACTCCCAATCGGCCGCTCTGTCATGGTCTGATTTTTTGTTTCATCAATACTCGATCTATCTACTTATCGTATTTTTGCCCCTGCTCGGTAGTTCCATAGTAGGTCTCTCTCTTATATATTAATAATGTCTGAAGTCCTGTTTTCCTCCTTAAAAAAAGAACTTTTCAGTGCCCCTTTGTCCAGAGGGAGGGATCTATTCCCGAATGGCTGACTCACCGATAAAGCTGGCAGGGGGGCATTTCCTCTGGGAGGGATGAAAGAAGCAGAGATATTAGACTCAGCCCGAGCTTGACTAAGACCAATAAAGTTTAAGTTAAGGCGAGTTTACAGGTTTCATACCTGCATTCGAGAAAAGCAGAGCCAATCGGGAAAGATGGGAACTCCATAATTATTCTTGTATCTATTCCCCAGTCCAGCTGCTGATTGGATGCTTTTCTGAATGCTCTCCCTTTACAGGTGCATTACTCCTCGGATGAGGAGCCACCAAAGGAGGATCCCTCCCAATGGGTTTTGAGCCTGGCAAAGAATACAAGATGCTCGAGCATCTTTAGAAAAATCACTGCTCCTCGAGCTGATCATGAAATAAAAAACCCGCTCTCTTCGAGGTTCTTAAGAGTGCCATGGTGGCCGATGATCTGGCACCTGAAACTCTAGCAGTCATTGTTTCAGCGGCATTTTTCCTCGCCGATTGTCACCTTCTCGGATGCAGACCTGCCAACAACTTAAATATTTGGTTTTCTTATATATAAGATTAAGATGAATAGCAAAAAAACAAGAGATTCGATTCGAGCTAGGGCCAATCATCTTGAGCCCCTCTTTCAACATCGTTTTCCGGAAGAGAGAGTGGTTCCCCGGCATGTTCAGAAGAAAAAGATCCGCCAGGCCATGCCAACCATGCCCGAGAAAAACGGAACCATCAGCCATGAAGAATTTCTTATTCTCGACCGCTTTTTATCCCACGAGAAGGGGATGGACTTACTAAAGTCAAAAGAAACTCGGGAAAAGATACTTTGCTGGCATTCCGAATGGATTGACAACCAAATACCATCAAGGGGAACCTACCTTGGTGTCATTTCATCCATCCCCTCGTTGTTCCCCGAGGACAAGCAGACTCGATTATTAGTGCCCATGGATCAACCCACGGGACTTGACTTCTCTCCATGCCAAGATAGACTTGAAATGGATATGAAGGGACTAGTACTGATGTTGGCACATTTACTGGTTCGACTGAAAGAAAGAAGAGGAAAGAATCGCCCTAAGCTTGATCGGAACTCCTCGTCTATGCCAATTGACCTGTATGAAGTCGTGAATGAAGGTGACATCTCACTCTGCTTACTCGACTAATTACTAGTTCTCTGTGTTTGCTTGGTGACTGAGCTTCTTAGTTTGAACTAGCACCTCGACTTTCTCACTAAGAAGGCTATTCAGTGGTGGTGAAGACATTCTTCATCTTTTTTAGACAGTTTATTTTTTTCTTTTTGAGTGCAACACTCTTTCTGTTAACCTGTTGTGAGTTCCATACTTTGATCTGTTTGGCATCTCTGTTGTCGACTCTGGCTCAGTGCTGAAGTTGGACATGAATCCAAGCAGTTATGTCAAATCAATCATCACAATCGAAGTAGTTGGACTTTTCCAAATCCCAAATAAGAGGTTCATAGTCAATGTTCTAGACGCAAAGCTCACTGGGTGAAAAACCCTTGTCGATACCAACTCGAGACGGAGGAGCAGCAATGCAAGACATAGTGTTGATCTTGTTCCATAGCCTCCCTCCCTTCATGCTCTTCCTACCTAAGATAACGAAGAAGGAAAGGTGAGCGAAATCTCTTGTTTGACCGAAGGAGGGAGGTATGGACTGGACCTATACCATGGAAGAGTTCAGTGAACCTGAGTGCCATCTGAGATCAATCAACCAGAGCGCTCAAACCTTCGGGAGGTTGAGATTGGCCTAACTTATCTCTCCTTCTAAGTGCAAAATATGCAAAGAGGCGCTTGGACTTATGTTATGTTACGCGTGCAAAAGGATAACTTTCTTTCTTTATGTCATTGTGAGATCTTTCATCCTCCAACTCAAGGTAGTAGGGCTTGGAACTCGGGATCACGTAGCCTCATCTCCGACTTGATTTTTATCTCCTTATAATGAGACATAGAACCGAAAACACAGAGCTTTTCGAAAAAGATAGGCATGTCTCGAGGTTCACATCATCTCCAAGTTCGACAGTCTTAAAATAGGCCGCCTACCAACTCGTCAAGCCTATCTCCCGATGCCGATACGAAAGAAAAGTTAAGGCAAATCATTGTTTTTTTGACCTTACCACAGTCTAGCAGCGAAAACTACTATTTGATCCTGCCTAGATCTCGTAGATGGTCAGAGTGCTTGACCTATAGACCACCGACCTGACCATCTACATAGTTTGCTCACTACACTCGTTGAAGAAAGCCTTTTGTGATTGCCACCCACTAATTAGTGATAGGCCCCTAATGATGATCGCTTTCAAAACAGCGTGAGGTCTACCACGTTGGGAATGCAGCCGGTCGCACCCAACGGTCTTCAAACGTGAGAGGTCCTGCAAAAGAGATTCGGATCAGTGGCCTGCGTAGTAAAAATCTGCCCTAAATATTTCAAAAAGAAATGATCCCTCGCAAATCTCCAGCCTTAGAAGCGGTTCTCTCCCTCACCTCCATCATTAAAAAAATTGTTGGAAACTCTAGCTCAAACTTCCCCAACTCCCCTTCCCATCAAAACCGGGTCGAGAAGCCCGACGAGTAGCTAGAATTCCCATCCATTGCCGTCTACGCCGGCTGGTAACGATGAAGAGCTCTTTCTCATCGATTGATTCTATGAGAGGTAGGGGAATATTCCTTTCTTGTCCCATTCACTGATTCATCTTCGAATCTTGCATCCCATTGCCTACCCGAACTTTAAAAGCCAGCTGGAATGGAATGGTAAGAATGTCGTATTGCTCTTACTCCTCCATCATCGCACCAGATGGGAGGAATAAGGGTGACAGAACCTAAAAAAATATGGAGATGAGGCGAGTAACTTCTTCCCGTTGTGGGTGCTTAATCAATCGGGTAGTTGGAATTGCCATTTCGTTATTGAGTCAACCCGACCGAAAGAAAGACCTAGTATCCAATCGATGATCTTTCAGTTCGAGGGACTTTAGATCTTCTTTCTATGGTCTGCAGCAGCATCAGCCCCCTGTGCTTGTATCATCTTCCGGGGAGGGGACTGGGTACCACAGAGGTTGCATGAACAAGGGCAGAGGGCGGGCGGACTGAGCAGACATTTTTATCGAGTATAAAAAAAGTGGTTGTGTCTTCACCGTGGCTTCTCTTTCTGCTTTCTATCACCAGCCTCTTTCTTCCTCCCTTTCTTCACCCATGTATTTTTAGGAGGGCTCAGGTGGCAGGAAGATCGGAGCAACAAGTTTCGGGCAGCCAGGGGAGGCCGGGTCATTTGACGGAAATGAAAGGCTTTTTCCTAGCGGCTCATTCATTCTTGGAAAAAAAGAGGGAGGGAGCAAGCCAATAGATCAATGAATAGATAGAGTCAACGGTAGAGCAGACAGCGCTGCCTACACGCTGAATTAGCTTCCCGAGGTCGAGCAGGCCTCAATTTCACTCACTGGATTTGCGAATGAATGTAGGGGCTGGGCCACCTCGAATGGCGGGAGCTACATGCGGGGAGACCCGCATGTACGGTTTTCAGGGCGATCCGGCCAAAAGACCGGCCGACGCCCACCCGACTAGAGGGACTGAGAAATTAATAGAGTACAAAATGTATCTTCAAGCTTTACCTTATTCTGATCGCTCGGAGGGCGATCGCGAGTCTCTGAATGAAGTCCTCCGCTTCTTTCGGAGGTGCTGACCCGTAGCGAGGCAGATATGACTAAGTGACATATTGAATATGGTGACGACAACAAAGCATGTCGTAGAAGGAGATAACAGGTGGAGCCAACGACCCACTAAGACTCATGTATCTACAACTACATCCCCGAGCGGCAGTCAAACGGAGGCGTGAATGCAAGATGCCGCGGAATGATCGGCCGGACAGAGGCTAGGGGTCGCTTCCTTCACACCGCGTCCTTCCTTGTGTGTCGGAGATACAAAGCGAGTGCACTGGAAAAAGAACAGAACTGGTCGATCTATTCCATAGCGAAGCATCCGAAGCATAACTGGACACTCACATGATTTTTGCCGAGAGATAGGAGCATTCGGTGGAACCGGTGAACTACACTTGCTTCTTGATAGATGTGTGGGACGGAGGGCTTGTGGTATCTCGCTGCCCACCCTTACTCCGCTTTGATAACCGTGTGAACGGAGAGTCGGGCAGAGCAAAAAGCGAAGGAGGCCCCTCATACGGAGTCGCACACTTGAGTAGTACGGGAGACGTAGAATGGGTCGAGTAAATTCCCTTGGGGCCGATAAAAATCACGGATGTAAGTCTTTTTTTAATTTTAATTTTTTTAAAAAAAGTCTTTCTTTTTTTGTTTGTTATAAAAAAAGGAAGGCAGAGGTAAGTATTTCGAATGGCGAAGAGAGGTGGCTCGGTAAGGAAGGAATGGTCAATCGTCAAGTCAAGGATGACTTCTTTTGTTGGCGAAACGATAGGGGGCCAGTGATTCTCCGAGCCGGTCTTTCTTTCCAACGCCTCGGGAAACCGGGTCGAGATAGATGACAACACCTTTTTTTCTCCACCGGGAAGGTGTACTTCTATTCTTCTTCCGGTTCACCTCCCGCCCGGCCCGAAATAGAACCCAGCCCCCTTCGATCCATTCATTTCTGCAAGCAGGGCGGGATCCAGAGCTAAACCCCATCCTATTCGAGGCGGGTGGCCTCGCCCCACAAGCACCCAACCATCCTTTTTGCTCTTCCTTAGGTTTGGCTCCACTGAACGCACCACCTAGGAGCTCCACTTATATTCAAAAAGGCACCCAGACTTTTCAAGACGATTATAAAAAGTTGTTAGGGCTGCTATTTTTTTCCAATATCATGGAATAGCATGGCCCGTGGGCTAAGGTCACTCCAGTGGGAGAGCCGTGTTATGGGTAACCTTATTGCACGGTTCGGAGAGCACTTGTGTATGTGATGCAAGTGAACGTGTACGAAAAAAAGCTGTCGTAAAAGTTTCGTTGTTCGTTCCATCGTTGACCCTATCTATGTTTCTATGATGGCCCAAGAACACGCTCATTCTTCAACCGTAGAGAGACTTTTCGAATTGCGAGGTACCATTACGAGCTCAATATATACGAGTGTTATTCCGTGAAATAACCTCGAATTTCAAATCATTCACTTGCTTCAACTACTCATGCTATGGATGTGGGAGCATCAACTCCATTCCTTTGGGCTTTTTGAAGAGCGGGAGAAATTATTGGAATTCTATGAAAGAGTCCCGGGAGCCGGGATGCATGCTAGTTTTATACGACCCGGTGGAGTGGCACAAGATCCGCCTCTTGGCTTATGTCAAGATATTGATTCCTCCACACAACAATTTGCTTCTCGAATCGATGAATTAGAAGAGATGTCAACCGGCAACCGTATCTCGGAAACAATGATTAGTGGATATTGGTACTCGCCACTGCACAACAAGCAAAGGATTGGGGATTCAGTGGTGTAATGTTAAGAGGTCGTGCGCCATGAAGACATTGATAGCAATATGGGGAAGTTCCCATCAGGCAACAACGGTTCTGCCTGACCCTACTCAAGCATGCATATGTTGTCGGTGAAGATTTTTGTGTGAAGCCTTGGAGACGACATACCCGGGGCTAGGGTGAGCTGAGGGGGGACAGCGTAAGTGAGCGAATGTGTGTAAGCCCAGTCAAAGATTCCTATTCTAGGCGGGGCGGACCATCTACCTTCGAAATGGTGTTGGTCCGTAGGGACCGTGAACGGATTCGCCTCTGGCCTCCGGGCACGTCGGAACCGCATGAGTTCACCGGGGTGGAGCGCGGTCCACCAAAATCGGCATAGGTTAGGTGCTATTGGTGGAACATGGTAAGCCCATCTTTCCCCATATTGAAGTGTCTGCGGACACATAGAGATGTAGGTAGAGGAAGTCTCAAAAAGCGAAGGCCGAGCTGTAGGTCACGTGACCTGCACCGAAAAGGTGGTTGATCGGGCTTTCTCCCGGATCGAAAGCGGATCAGCTCGCCAAATTCGTCACTCGAATCAGGCTCCCCGTAACGTCGAATGAAAATAGGTGGCCCGGTTCTCTTTCTATAACCCTATTTATATGAGAGGCCCGCCCCCTTTCTCCCTATCCCTCTCTTATATTTAGGAGCGGGATCCGCCCAAGAACGACCTATGGTGGTACGAAGGCACGGACTCCACGAGCGTCCCGCACCCTCGAGAAAGAAACTCCTCAACCATCACAAGAAAAACAAAGATGACGCTCTGTGTCGACTCTATTGGTCATAGTTCCCCTCATTGCGGCCGGTGCTCGTTTGCGCCCCAAAGGGAAAGGATGCCTCTCGGGGAATCCGAGAATGATTCGAGACGTATGAAGGGAAACTCCCACGTATAGTTTGTTTTTTTGGGGGGAAGGAGCCCGACGTGGTCCCCCACCCGACTTGGCCCGGGCCTAAGTGAAAGTGAAGTGGTGGGCCTACCCATCCCAACCTGGGGTATGCTGGGATTCGCAAAGAGCAAAGCACCTTACGATGTTCATGACCAATCGGATCCTCGACGTACCAGTAGGGTACCGGAGGGATCGCTATGATCGTTACTATATCCGTATCGAAGAGATGCGACAAAGTGTTCGGATCATTGTGCAATGCCCTAATTAAATACCTAGTGGCATGATCAAAGCCGATGATCGTAAGCTATGTCCTCCATCACGATGTCGAATGAAACTATCCATGGAATCGTGCATAGTGTGAAATGAAACGTAGATCATCGCCATTCTTAACCGAGACTCAGGTTAAGATCCGTCTCGGAACTGTCGTGGGGTTAGGAGTAAAGCATCTCGGAGTTGGCGCATCTCATTGGGCGTCGAGAAGTATTGGGAACCCCAATATCTTTCTTCGAATAGTTTCCTTTCCGTCCCCTCGCGGTATAGCGCTTCGCTTCCGGTTCTTCGGAAGAAGAAACTAACTTCTCCCTTCTTTATTGATGACACACGTCCGAATATGCGTGTAAACCGCAAGTGCACGGGTGTCGAAGTAATAATTACCCCGGTGAGTGGGTAGTTGAATCCACAGGAGCAGGGCTACTAGTACTAACTTCTTCTCTCGCTTTCTAACCTAATGATAAATGGAAAGGTGTGGTGATCTAATGTGCGAAGAAGTGAATACCGGAGACGAATATGCAAGGGTTAAATGGATGGAGATCTCAATCGGTAAAAGTGGGGTATTCGAGGCAATGCTCCCCGTAGGATTTAGGTATTAGGTACCGAATAAGCAAAGTGTTTCCATGATGAGTAAGTTAAGTCGTGGAAATCCAAATATAATCGGATCCGGCCTCCCGATCACCGATACTAACAAATCATGCAAATCCAATCAATCACAAGGATTAATTAAACAAGCAAGCAATGAGAATACAAGATTAAAAACTTAATCAAACTCGGATTAAATAGAAACACTAAGCAAATCCACAAAAGATGAGAATCCTAGGGTTCACAAGCCAAAATACCCTCTAGAGTTTTAGCTCTCCATGGAGCAACATACAAAACACACCATCAATGAATGAAAGTACATTAAAACCATAGAAATAAACCCTCATTATATATGAGCGATGGCCTTGATAGGAGAGCTTGACGTCTTGAAAGACCCACTCCGAAGCTAGGTTCACCGATGGCTTCCTTGATGCTATGACGGAGGAGGAATCGATCAAAGTTGGTGACGAAGCGCTTCCAAAGCCGCAAAGACCTCCCTCTCCAAACCCTAGCCGTCTCACCCCTCAAGAGCCGCACAAAAGATGAGAAAGAATAGGGCAAAAGCGGCTGTTTATAGGCCTTAGATCGCGTCGTCACGTGCCCTCACGCCCGCGTGTGGATTTTTCCACGGCGCGCGTGTCTGAAGATTTCCACCGCGGCGGCGGAATTTCCACGCCCGCGTGAATAGTAATTTTGCTACCGCATCGCTGCGGTGAAACTTGCTACGGTCCTTTCACAAAAGCGCGATCCGAACACTCTTCTCTTAAGGCCACATGTCCGGGCTGCACGTCCATGTGGTAGGCTATAAAACTTTTCTTCATCGACGTATCTTTGAGAGGTCTTGCAATCTTCACAAAGAGAAGGAACATGAAGATGTGGCTGCCTTTGTGCCCTTCCACTAGTGAATTGACTTGAATCTTCTTGGAAGTCGGCACACATCTCCACGTTTATGAATTGCTCTCGTGTCTTGGTCCTTGAATTCAACAAGAACTCCCAACATTGTGTCTTTATAGCCTATCTTTGCTTCCTTTTTACTCTTCAATGCATTCACAACCTATATGCATACAAGAACACCAAATACACAATATGAGACATAAACCACAGTAAAAAAATGATGCTCAATGCATGTAAAACATATATAAAAATTATGTCCACTCAAGCACTTATCAAACTTCCCCCACACTTAAGTCTTTGCTTGTCCTCAAGCAAAAATTAAACATTATACCTATGGAAAGAAAAAGAGAAGTGCTTGGCCTTAGGTTCACCAAATGAGTACAAGAATAAAAATTCTACGAGTCATGGAGAGAATCAAACACTAGACAAAAACAATCAATGCTCTAGCAAACAATCCAATAAAAAAATTGAATGTGATAAAAATCCGAATGCGTGTGTGTGTAAAAACTCAACTCATGTCAACACTATGTCCACTACCGGGTTCTTATTAACATGGGACTTATTTATAAACAGAAAAGAATAGGTAGTAGCTTCACACAACCTCTAAGGTAGCCCTTTCCCAAGATGCCTCCCGAGTGGCTTTCACACTTTTCGAGGTGGTAGCTCTTTCTACCGAGGATGGTAGCTTTTCACACATCCCATGAGATAGCTCTTTCTCTCATTAGGGCATAACAAGTATCCGACTTATGAGAGTAGCTACATACATCATGGGTGGTAGCTTTTTCCACCCCTATGTACAAACAATAAACAATTTCCAATTTTTCTTTTTATCAAATAAAAACTAGCACACTAAAAATCCCAAACATAATGAACTAGAGTCTTCATAGGTCTAATGAGCGAGAAAAGTGCGAGAAAGAGCAATCGAGACAAAAAAATATTCAATAAAAATTGGATGAAAACTAGAGCATGATAAAATCCATGTTTATAACCTCCAAAAACTAAGAATTAAACTCTTAACCCTAAGGTGAACCTTCATTGGCAACAAGAGCATGCTCATGAAAACACAAGTAAAAAGTCATGTATATGGTGAACCCTCCCCCACACTTAAGATGTACATTGTCCTCAATGTACGCATGCAAAAGCTACAATAAAAATAATAACAATGGAAGCATAATGTGTGTGGGAATGCAATTAAAACAATACTCCCCTGAACTCCTCATTAATCGTTTGGTGAAGTCTAACTCATGGGAGCTTGTTGTATGGGTTGTGAAGCTCACACGACCATGTGACAATATCACATGATCATGTCTATGACTAAAACACTATCAACATCACTCTCAAGGCCATCCGCATGCGTAGACAAGGGGTTCAGATGAAGCTCAACAAAATAGAAAAAGATGTCACGAGTTCTTATAAGTAAACACATGAAGCACAAAACTCACACAAACAAAAACAAAACATAAAAGTTAACTAAACTCTAAAAGATAAAATAACAACTATATGAAAACAAAAAGTAAATTAAACTAAAAGAATCATGAGTCGCGATGCCTCAAGCATCGGCGTCGATCTTCCGGTGTTGCCGGTGTGCCAAAAGAATGGTCCCATCCAAGGTTAATCGTATACGATCAAAACTTTTCGGTCCTTGGTGGCATACACGCAAGAAAAACGCCAAAAGAAATGCAAATTTACATGAAAGGGTAAGTCTGCAGAAATCCACAGGCGCGTGAAAAATCCACGCAGCCCGTGTGGCCACTGGCTGAAAGCGTCCAGCGCGCGCGTGAGATCCACGTGATCGCGTGGATTTTCCAGCGCCAGCGTGGGTTTCTGAGCATTTTTGTTTTAGCCCTACGCGACCAGTGTGAGCAGGGCTATGGCCAAAAAGCCATGCCGACCCTCAGCGGCACTCCAAAACTCTTATAAAAGCTTTCTCAATTATATTAAGATGATTTCCATGAAGAACAATGCATAAGAACAAAGATATCCACATAAATTTCGAAAAATGGAGGCATGGAGAAGGTTAGAAAAAATGAGAGCTCACCGATGTGAATTGAGTAATAAAGTATGATTAAATGGCCAGCAATACCCTTCTAAATCTTTTAATGACCAAGTAAAAATGTTTGAGAGTGTGGGTGTGTGAGAAAGATGAAGGGATGTGTGAATGAAAATCATGAATAGTGGTCCTCTTCATCAATTTACCCCACATGGGGGTGTGAAAACTCCACATGGGGGCGTGGAGTCTTATGCAGGGCGGCGTGGAAATTCCAGCGCCCGTGTGGCATGGGAATTTCTGGAAACACATCCATAAAGATATTTACATGAAATTAAGTCCAATTTCCCAACTAAAAAAACATGAATATCATCCTAAACCATGCCACACACATACATTTAAACTAAAACACCAAAAAAATCTTCATGAAGAACTCAACACCAATAAAAAAATTTAACAAAAGCACACACTCATGATTTTTATTATCAGTAAAAAAATAAAAAAATCTAAGCTAGAAAAACAATTAAAAAAACTTGGGTTGCCTCCCAAGAAGCGCTTGTTTTACGTCACTAAAGCTAGACGTACCTCTTCTTTACCTTATGGAGGCTTGAAAAGAGTGTGTTCCTCCCGACTAGACATTGTATAGCTACTTCCCTTTAAACCAAGAGTCAACTTGCGGGATGAAGTATTTGTTGGAGAGTCCAACCATCTTACTTTTTGGCCTCCAAGGAAACAATTTTGGGTTGGGAATTGTCCAAGATTAGCATAGGTGGATCATTGGATGGTTTCAATCTCCTACACACATCTTCTTCCCCTTCCCAAAGTCTCTTTCTTGCATTGTAAGAGTTGATCAATCCCAAAGAGAAATGCTTGTTCCATTAACTTGGGGTTTGCTTCTTCTTGTGTATTTTTCAACTTGAGAGGAACATGAGACTAGCAAATCCCTTGAAAATTTCCTCGCTCACAAGCACAATCTTCATTCACACAATCCAAAAATCTCAAAATGATATTCAACCTCTTGCTTTTCATTTCCACCCTCAATGTACTCAATTTGCCCAACTTCTTCAATTGTGCTCATGGCCTCATCATGTTCCGGAGACACTTGCCTCGCTTGTTCAAATTCTTCTTTTTTTCCTTAGCAAGCATGTCCAAGATCTCTCCTAAGCGATGCTCAATGTTTTGATGGAGACATCGTGACAACTTAATGTGGCCTCAATATTTTGGAAAGCGGGCATCGGTTGCTTCAATAAACCTCGGTAACACTCTTTCCAACCCAAGTACATCTTCTTCAACTTTCTCATCCCATTGAAGTTCTTGTTGAGGTGCTTCCCATTGTTGTCCATCAATATCCCATAAGAGGTTTGGGTAGCTCCTTTGATTTGGATGATAGTTGATGTGATATGGATTGTGTTGTTGATGAACATTGATAAATTGATCAATTTTTCTAGTGAGAACATCAACTCGAAAAATATAATTCTACAACTGGATTAATCATCATTCAAGTTCCACGCGAGGAAAAGTAAATAAAACAAAAATAGAGCGAGTGCAAGAAGATAGAGTGAAATAGATAAAAACAAAAATAAAAAAATCGATGAGAATGATGGAAAAAAAGTGTGGAATAAACAAAATAAAAGAAAAAGATAAGTGGTTAGAGCAACAAAAGTCCTAGCGTTCCTAATATCTCGTTCCCGACACGGCGCCAAAAAAACTTGACACGCGTCCGAATATGCGTGTAAACCGCAAGTGCATGGGTGTCGAGTAATAATTACCCGGTGAGTGGGTAGTCGAATCCACGAGGGAGCAGGGGCTACTAGTACTAACTTCTTCTCCGCTTTCTAACCTAATGATAAATGGAAAGGTGTGGTGATCTAATGTGCGAATAAGTGAATACCGGAGGCGAATATGCAAGGGTTAAATGGATGGAGATCTCAATCGGTAAAAAGTGGGGATATTCGGGCGATGCTCCCCCTAGGATTCAGGGTGTTAGGTACCGAATAAGCAAAAGTGTTTCTATGATGAGTAAGTTAAGTCGTGGAAATCCAAATATAATCGGATCCGGCCTCCCGATTACCGATACTAACAAATCATGCAAATCCAATCAATCACAAGGATTAATTAAACAAGCAAGCAATGAGAATACAAGGCGTATCTTTGAGAGGTCTTACAATCTTCACAAAGAGAAGGAACATGAAGATGTGGCTGCCTTTGTGCCCTTCCACTAGTGAATTGACTTGAATCTTCTTGGAAGTCGGCACACATCTCCACGTTTATGAACTGCTCTCGTGTCTTGGTCCTTGAATTCAACAAGAATTCCCAACATTGTGTCTTTATATCCTATCTTTGCTTCCTTTTTACTCTTCGATGCATTCACAACCTATATGCATACAAGAACACCAAATACACAATATGAGACATAAACCACGAGTAAAAATGATGCTCAATGCATGTAAAAACATATAAAAAAATATGTCCACTCAAGCACTTATCAATTGCTCGGGGAAAAGGAACAGTCTACCGAGTTGGGAAGCTAGACATCAAGGTTGTGGCTTGATGAGAATAACTAAGCCGACACGCGGAGTTGGCTGCTGGCACAATAGGGTGGTGCCTTACCGCACGCATGACGCACGTGTGGTAGCGTTCGCGGTGGTGCTGAGGATTCCAATGTCATCGTGTCCAAGATCGAGCGAGGCTTGCCGACGGACCACTGCTAGTCCCATTCTTGAGTGAGTGGAGCACGATCATCTTATCCACTGAACTAGCGTCACATATTGCTTGGGTCGAAGCACTAAAAAGAAAAAGACCAGGGAAAGGCGGTATAGGAACCACGGGAACCCGGGAGGGGAAAGACAATGTCACGGGATACAAGATCCTCGTAGTAAGGCTGGACCAAAATCCAGTAGAGAGGGCGAGCCTTTAGAAGCAACAATAGGGTTGGAAAACCAAGAGAACGCTTCGCGTTTTCTTATCTTCTTCCCGGCACAAAAAGAGGGATTAGCATTATTGACCCCATGAGAAAAGCACTAACACCTTCCCTCGTTGGGGCTCTTCGCAATGGGAAAAGGCTTTCCACGACGGAGCGGGAAACCGGCCACTAGTTACGAAGTAAACATAAGGTCTCGAGAGGTCCCTCACGGTCGGATGCGATACAATTGCCCCTATTAGTTTAGTTAAGTACCCCTCCTCCTAAATTCTTTTCTTTAGGGGGTTGATCGCGAAATGGCTTGATGAACCCTTCCGTTCAGTCACGCACGGCCCCATTAAGTTGCAACTCATAGAGGTCATGAATACCGCGTACCCCACAACTATCAAAGTAACATGGGGTTGAAACACGAGAGTGCCCAGTCCCTTTCTACGTCAAGTAGACTACTTTTTCCGGGAGCAGGTCGGGATAACCATGACCTTATATATATAGAAAGATATATCTTTATATATATATCTTCGATCTTTGTCATTTCAAAAATGTGCGCTTCGACCGCTATTTCACCTCCCAAAAAGCTAAGTTGGCTTGACGACGCGAGATAAGGAAGCGGGGAGCAAGAAAACCAAGAATCTCTTTCTTGTCCTTCTACTTATACTTAAGGGGCAAAGAGAAGGGCTTTTCGCTCTTGAGAAAGCGAGATGGTCGGTAGCGAGGTTTCGACGACTTAGTGAGCGTTAGCGAAGTGCTTCTATGGATAGGAGCGTCTTTTATCTTTGAGCCTCGGTGGCGAAGCACTTAAGATCAGCGTCGGTAGCAAAGTCAGTGATGCAGACGTGTTAGCGGCTGTAGTAGAGGCCGAAGCCTATGTGCTTTATAATTGTAATACCACGAACCTTTGGATACGCATTGGAAAATATATTGAGGGTATTACTACGATTCTGATGAAAAATTTTTTCTCGAGTAACCTTGTGGAGAAACCCTAAGTGGAAAGAACAAGGACCTAAGTGTGAAAGTTTATAAAAGATTTTTTTGGTTAAAAGAGTAATAGAAAAAGGATTGATATGAAATGTTTACGAAAACCAAGGACTGAAAGGTAAGGCGGTGGGGACCTTTTTTTGAAATATTGTGTTATACTTCAAGGACCATTGGATAATTTGAAAGGATCTTTTGAGAATACTATTTTTATAATTCAGGGACCATTTTGTGAGTTTTTTTCAGGGACTGTTTTATAAGAAATTATGTTTTTGAGGGACTAAATGTAAATTTCGGCTGAATCATAAGATTGGAGAAAAAAATCTAGAGCTTGAGTGTTGTTAAATCTTCTTACTCCATCAGTTTTCTTCTGATGACTGAGGAGTTTTTTTAAAAAAGAGAAAAAAAGAGTGAGAGATTTGGAGAGAATTGGAAGAGATAAAGTTTGGTATTTGGAGGGAGAATGGATGAAGTATTATTTGGTAAAGTATTTTGATGATTTATTTATTTATATACTTGAAAAGTATGTGTGTGTGTGTATTTGGTGGATTTAATGAAGAAAAAAATGATGGATTTGAGTAGAAAAAAACTTGGTATGTTGTTGTAGATGATGAGTGTATGAAATTGTTTTGAAAAACACTGTATTTGGGATGGAAATTGCTTGAAAATGGAGATGAGATTTTCGGTTTCTTTGTAGCATTCTTTGTAGTACCGAGATTAAAAATTTGGTTTAGTTAATTAAATTGATGATTATGATGATTAGGGTGGTTAATGATAATGGTTAGATTGAAATGGGTTGAGTTAAGCAGAGTTGAATTGGTTGGATCAGAAACCAAGTTGGAATTGAATTGGTTGAATTGAATTGATTTGGTTGAGTTGGGCTGATCAGAATCGAGTTGAGATAGTTTGGGTTTGGTTCGAGTTGATTTGGGTTAAGGGTTTTGGGCTGAACCAAGTTGGTTCAATGGATTTTTGAATAAGAATTGAGTTGGTTCAGGCTGGTTCGGTTTGATTGAGTTTGGTTCGAGTGCAATTAAAAGCTTGGTTCGAGTGCTAATTGAGCTGAGTTCGATGGAATTGAGATTGGTTCGGATTGGTTTAAGCGTGTTTAGTCTAAATTGAGTTGGTTTAAGTGCAATTGAAAGCAGGTTGGATTATGCAGAGGTCGGATTTTTAGCAGAGTTGGAGTGAGTGGAGCCCTGATAGAGAGTTGATTATTATTTTTGTATTTTTCTTTTTGAGTTTAAATATATTATTTATTTTTTTATTATATTATTACATTAGGGTGTTGTTCGGTCTTGGGAGGGAGTTCAGGGTCTAGCAAGGAACCCGAGGACACCGAGTGAGTTGGTAGTGGCTATTATTTTTAAATAATTGATTTATTATTATTATTTTTGAAATAATTATTTAATAGCTAGTATTTTGGAAAATAATTGTTTAAGTATTTCTTTTTTATCATGTTTAATTAGCGTATAATGTTGTGGTATACGTATATTTATTTCTCGTTGATGTTCACGACAATCGTATTGATACATCAATTTCGTATAATTATACATATTTATAAATAGTATAAAAATACATGTATATGTGATTTAATTATTCGATTCATGAATTTATTTTTTGGATGGTTATATATGCTTTTGATTTGGAATGATTTGTGAAATCATATGCGTGTATTAAAATGTTTTACCGACAATATTTGTGGGACTGGTTTTCATTCCTGGCATAGGAATGGTATTTTGTATTTGGACTTTACTGGTATTATGCATGTATCGTCTTGTGAATGTCCCGGATAAGGACCATGTGATATGATTTATCGAGTTTGTATTATTCTTTGCATCTACATGTTGGTTTGGATGGTGACGGGCTAAAGGGCCCCGACTACTGCGATGAGTGGGTTCCCAGGCCGCCTTTAGAGGTGGCGTGGTGGACTGAGTGTTGATTTGTCCGGGATCGGGTGGGAGCGTAGAGCCACGATTGGATTATACATCGGGATCCCGAGTCACCACATGGGACCGATGGGCCCAGCGTCAAGGGTGCGAAGACCTTGGCGGCTCCCCAACCTAGTCTCGGCCGCGGCTAAGTGGGGAGAGTTTTTCGGTCGTGGAATTGAGAATGGTTTTATATTACTTGTTATTTTTGGGTTGTGATGAGGGCGAAGCCCATTGTCAGCTCTTAGGAGGCGATCTCTCACAACAATTTGGATTTTCTTAGAAAATTGATTTGATATTGATTTATGATGAGTTTATGTTTCAAAAAGTTCTTTAAAGGCGTATTTTGCTAGAATTACATTATTTTTGGAAAAGTTGGAAAATTATTTGAGAAGTTGGTATTTATATACTTTATATACTTTGTATTTTAGTATTTGAAATTATTAAGCCACTCTGACCAAGCCAGAATGTCTTTGTAGTCATGAGGAGCAGGGGACCCTAGATTGCTCGATCGAGTATAGAGCTAGTCGAGGGTTGAGTCCAGGAGGCTAGATGGGTCCCTCTTTCTTTATTTCTTGTTATTGGTGTCATGATCTTGTAAGCGGTTGTACCATGCAAATTAGAGTGATTATATTTATTGTATTTATGTATTTGAACATGTACTTG
>NW_024086612.1:40000-42500 GCF_009730915.1 Dioscorea cayenensis subsp. rotundata
GTTGGGGAAAAAGATGGAGAAAAGAATACCAAAAATCAGTGCTGAATCGGCTTTAAATAGGGGATGGAATCGGGCAACTCCACGGGCGTGGGACGATACACGCGCCCGTGCGGAATTTCCACACGGGCTTGGATAATTTTCCACACGCCCGTGTGGATTCTCGTTTCTCGATTTCTCGGCCGTCTGTGAACAGATGACTTTGCTACGATGTTGCTGCATGTTCTGCCCTGCTACGTCTTCTACCCGAATAACTTCCCAATTCCATACTTTCATCGGGTAGCATAAACGGGCACATGTTCACGTCTTGAATCACTTGCTTCTTCAATGATATACATGTTGGTGGGGTTCTTGTTCTTGTATGCATAAGACGGAATGCTCGAGTGTGACTGCCTTTGTGCCCCTCCAAATGGATGTACTCACTCGAATGCGAGGAGGTTGGCACACACTCTACCATCTCACACCTGTCCCTATGTCTTTTGCGTTTGAACCTTAGCAAGATCTCCTCCAAAAATAGGTGCATTATGATCCACATTGGCCTATTTCCTTCATACTTGGCCTCACAGCCCCTACCTGCGTAAAAGTAACATAAAAAAACACATATTAATGTAAAACCCGAGAAAAGTAATGCTCAACATAAGGAATGAACACTTCAGCATTCATATCGCACAAGCACTTATCGAAGGCTTGTTATTTAACAGATATAACATGCCCCATATGTTAATGTCAAACAATCTCAAGTAGGGTTGTGGATCGCCCAATGTCCTTCTCTCTTGATGTCCTATCTCCTCGAGGGTCACTAGTGAGATGCGGGAAAGACAAGATTGCTTGAAGGTCGGGTCCACAAGACGGGATCTCGAGTTCGGCATAACGGAAGAGGGGATCCACTTTCAATTTCAAAAGGAAGGGATTCGCGGCTTTCAAAGAGGGCTTCTTCTTGTCCCATGTCCTTTTCTTACTGGTGCGATGAGTTGCAAGGCAAGCATGCTCCACTCTCCCGTACTCTTTTTGAATCATCTATCGAAGAAAAAAATGATCTCATAGCTCTCTAGCCTCTTGCAACTCTACTACTTGGGAAGGTGGAGCAGAGAACACCCCATGCTTCCTTCAAGTGGATACTTGGATCGGATCCAATCGGCTTCTAAATGCGGGAAGGAAAAAAAGTACCCCTTTAGAGTAAAAAGTGTGATCATTTATACCTAAAAAAAGGAAAGTCCCCTCCTCTAAAAGAGCCCCTTTAGAGTATAAGTGTGATCACTTATACTTGAGTCTGCTCTCTAGTTTTTTTACTAGAGGGTAGATCGACTCTTAGAATTTTTCACCTAGTAGTGGCACCATTAGGAAAAATCCCGGAAGGATAGACATCTCTATCCAATGCCGTTCTCTTCTCTGTATGTCCTCGGATCGCGTGGTGCCGAGGGCCTCTCATAGCAATTGTATAGGTGTTAAATTCTAATCTGATGTCCGGGGGTAGGGACGATCGCGCTAATCTAAGAAGAGACCCTATGTAGGGAGAATAACTATAGATACGCTCACGGTCAAATAAGTTAGCGCAGGAAGAAAAATCCCAATAACTCTTTTAATAAATCACAAATGAACAAATACTTAAATATAAGGTTCTTTTCTATGGTATCCAACAATACTTGGGTCACCAACTCATTGAGTGATTTTGCCATTAAAAAGATGAAGATAAAAAAACAAATTAATAAGGTTTTGGGAGGAGTTTTACCAATATTATTTGAGCAAAAAGAACCACAAAAGCGGAACAAACTATAAAGCATCTAATTATGCCTTGTACTAAAGAAGAAGTGTTTTTCCCTTTTAGAAAGCAAAAAGGTCAATTAACTGAAGACGAATTACATGATCTCCAAATTAATATTGAGGATAAAACTATGAACTTTGATGAGGAATCGATCTATAGTAGTACTAAAAAAATTATCAAACTTTTTAATTAGGAAGGAACTAGAATGTTCTAGGGACTATCTTAGGAAATGGGGGCTTAAAGTTGATGATATGGAATTGCTTTTCCGAGTTTGGTCAATATACGCTTGAGGCACTAATAGTTCATGTTCTAGCAATTGTTTTTAACCCCAATGATTCCCGGGTTATGGTTCGTGTTGCTAATTTGGTTGAACACTTAGAGAAAATCGTTACGCTACAAGCTAAATTATTTAAATGCAGAAGGTGTAAACTAGATTTTTCATCTCCGAAAACCATGGAAGATGGGGAGAATCGGTGAAAAAACAAAAATTAGCCAAGCTCTATCCATTCGGAGCCGCTTTAGTACAATTCATGGAGTCGATGAAAATTGATCCAATTTCTTAGGGAGGAGGCCCTTGGTCAACATACTTCTTCATTTCATCCTGCGAGAAGCTTTTGAAAGCACCTCTTCTTTTCTTCCTCCGTTGGCGGTGAGATTCGAACCCTTCCACGACCCCCTTACGCGATGATGACAAGCGGGGCTAACCATACAAGAAGCGGGCTACATCAAGTTAACTTAACC
>NW_024086613.1:0-4370 GCF_009730915.1 Dioscorea cayenensis subsp. rotundata
CACTTTCAGTAAACAAAATTAACTTAAAGTGATTCAATTGTTTCTTAAAATTTAGTAAAATAAATAAATGCGATCATTAATTAATATCTAAAAATAATTTTTAATGAAAAATCAATCATTTAAGCCAAAGGAAGTTTATATATAACTTTTCTTCTGAAAATTATATATTTTAATTAGTATAATTATGTCAAGAGGATTTGAGGTTGTCAAATGAGAGTCTTTACCCACTTATTTCCAGTGAGTGCCTACATGAACTTATTTTGTGATTGATTGAAATTGTATGTTCTTCCATGTAATTGTTGGTGCACTAATAATAGCTAATGATCTTAATATTAATTAATGATTACATTTTTGATATATTAATTAGATTAAGTAAAGGTTGTAGCATAAGTTGATTCCAAAGGTGGTATTTGGTTGAACAAATTGGGATAAACTAATTTTTACGAACTTATTCCCCAATTAGATGCCATGAAGCTTGTCTAATTTTTAGTTACACATATGCACCTGCAAAACCCAAAATTACACGTATGACCTTAGAAAATTTCTCGCTTCGGATATATATCACTAAACAAATTTAGATGCCTATAACTATATAGACATACTATTTTGGCAGTTGACCATTGGTTATTGCACTTAATAAACAAATTACTTTTTGAAAATAACCCTTCGTCCACACCACCCACCCACAAATGCCTTGAAACTTTTATTCCATAATCTATCTTTGTTAGGTGAATAAATATAATAATTTAATAGACAAATATGTTATTAAAATATAATTTTATTTAATAAATGGTTATAGCTCGAAGTATATATTTTGAAAAATGTAAAGAAGTAAATATATAATCTTTATAATTATATATGAAATGTTAATGTACAGAGATGTATATATGAAAGTTATAAAAGGTGTTGCACTTATTTTTCATCCATTGTTTGTATACGTGTAAGAATCTCATTTTCTGGAAAAATGC
Organism: Dioscorea cayenensis subsp. rotundata; assembly: GCF_009730915.1. Taxonomy (NCBI): domain Eukaryota; kingdom Viridiplantae; phylum Streptophyta; class Magnoliopsida; order Dioscoreales; family Dioscoreaceae; genus Dioscorea; species Dioscorea cayenensis. The sequence continues at coordinate 969 of NW_024086613.1, forward strand.
TGCAGGGTTATATGTGTATTTTGGGTTTTTGCAGGGTATAATATATATGTATAAAAAGAAAAAAAAACCCGTTTTTGTTATTTAATAAGTAGGAACTTCCAATGAAGTTTGTTGCTTTATAATTGAATTTCTTCTTTCATCCTCACTCTTTTATTTTATGAGATAAATAAACCAGATGCCTTGAACAGTATTTTGATTTCAATCTCATAGAAGTTGCATTCTTTAAGTTCTGGTGATTTGGTATAGACAACATTGGCTAAATAAGACATTCTTTTGGTTGTGTTATCCTTTGTCATTATGCGAGCTTCAATGCTCCTTATTTGATATTCTGGTGTAAATATTTTTTGGAAGAAAGCTAGTGTATTTTCCACATCATGTGAACTATACTTAATTTCCTTGATGCAGGAGAAATTCAAGGTGCTTATCAAATTAAACTTACTACAACAGCGCTTTGCTTTGTTGCTTTCTACACGAAATCTTGAATTGGGAAAAATTCATGTCCAGGGCTATCTCATTAAGGTCTGTTACTTCTTTTGACTCCTAGTAATAAAATAATCATCAGGTCATCCAAAGTCCTTATTTGGTTTGTGCATGTAGTCCAACACAGGTATAACAACTCGTTCAAAAGCTAGAACCTCACCTGATCAGTGGACGGTAATTCCACTTCCAGCGAAGGTATGTACACAAATATGCAAGTTATAAAGACCACTAGATGCTATGCTATATGGGATTAGAATTTGGCATCAGCCACCTAAATGGGATCTTGTTCAGGTCAAATTGAGTACTAATAGCATGGATCAAATTCTATTTTCGATGGACTCATCAAATTCATGTAAACACAGACTAATTTGGATTTGGTTTTGATTAGTTTAACTATGCTGGATTCTATCACAAAATGAAAGTGGTTCTGATTTGGATCCCAACCATGCTTGAATACGAATTATATAAGGGTTGACCTGATCATGACTATTAATAATTTTTCATATAATATTTGGACCTTGTTTAAGCCAAATCTGATTTGCCTTTAGTTTTCGGTCTCTCAAGTAATCACACCATTGCTCTTCTTGTTCTAGAATAATTTTTCTTTAAAAAAAAGCTTTGTAGTAAAATTCTAAACTGTGATTGCAACATACAATTTAGAGCTTGTTCTAGAATAATTTTTCTTTAACAAAAAGCTTTGTAGTAAAATTCTAAATTGTGATTGCAACATACAATTTAGAGCTTATTCCTGTTCTATTCTCAAATTGCTCACAAATGGAGCAAATATTTTTTTAAAAAAATAACTGGAGTCCTCCTTATACTGTCCTCTGGTTGTTTATAGAGTGAATTAGCATATGTGATGGCAAAATGTAATTCAATATCATTTCTGGTGCATCTCAGATATGTTTTTATTCATTTTTTGATGTGTATGCCTGCAGATCTTTGCATTATTATCAGATACATTAGTTGAGATTCAAGAGCAAGCCCTATCTGGAGATGATGATGTACTATAGCGTGCACTTTTTTGCCCCTGTGGTTTGTATGATGGATTGAAGTTATTCTAATTTCCCTTTGGTGTGATTTAATCAGGATAGTGACTGGGAAGAAGTCTTATATGGAAGTGAAATTTCAGAAGCAGTATATTCAGCTACTGCCTCCTCCAATGCTAGACCTTCCACTGAACATCTTGACGTCATTGCAAAAGTCTTTAACAAGGTGTCACATTAATTTATGCTCCGTCAATAACTTGTATTTCTTGACATCATATTTGCCATGAGTTGCATGATCCAACTTTTCACACTCTGCATTATTTTAATCTAAATTTACAGGGGGATGGTGATGATGATGATGATGACAACGATGATCTAATGAAAGCTGATCCACTAAATGAGGTCCGAAACAACACATTTGTATTTCATGCTATGAAACTCATTTGAGAAAAATCCTATACTGTGATTTTTCCTTAATGTTTTCTCTTGTTTTGTTTCTCACAGATTAATCTTGATTGATTATCTGAGAAACTTCTTCCTTCAGTTCGCAAATAGTGACAAATCACTTTTTGAACAACTTACCCAGGTATACTTAATTACAGTTTACCCCATTTAATGGAATCTTAATGGTATCAATGGCTGTAACTCATCCAATTCTAACAGAGTCTGACACCTGAGCAAAAGAAAGCAGTTGCAAATGTCATTAGCTAGTAAATGGCATCCAAGAAATGCGCGTCATTAGGATTATCCGTTCATCTTTGCAAATTGGTTTGGAGTATGTGCTTTTATGGCAGTACCCGTTGCTCCTATTGGGATATGATGGTTGAGCTGCATAATGTGATGAGGGTGGTTTGGATCAGTTTTCTTACAAGATCTAGATACGGCGTTCGGGTCTTTGATTGCGGTAGCTAAGGGTTGCGATCTGCGTGATAATATATGAATTGTGATTGTTCTCCTTTCAGAGGTATGAGGAAAGTTTAAGATTTTCAAGCCAATTATTTCGGTTTTGGCAGTAATTTGATTTCAAATTTCATTATTTGTTCCAACAGTTATTTTCATGGTATCAAGTATTGTCATACACACTGAGTGGGGCTTTGTTGTTTCAATATGGATGTAAACAGGGATCATGATTAAAGAAGTGTGTATTTTTTGTTAGTATGAATTACCTTTTTAATGCTTGCTAATATATATTTTTTTTTTCACTAAATTTTCGCTATAGTTGTAGTTGACTTTTTTTTTGTTTCTGTAAGTAGCTGTAGTTGACAAAATTAGGCTCTGCTACAACCATTCTTTCTGTGTATGCTAAGCATTATAAGCATTATGGTGACTCCTGGTCACCCATTCTTGCCCTGATCGGTTTCCTGTTCAGTGCTAAATAATAAATAATTCAAAACCACGAGCTTCTTATGAATATCAGAAATCAAAATTTTTGTCAACAATTTTTTGTCTATTGGTATGGGATTTTAGCTTATTTGTAAAAATAAAAAAATAAATAAATAAATTATAATGACTAAACAAGAAATCATTCCATGCTTGGTCAAGAGTTAATATGCTGTTATTTTATGTGCTATTTTTACTGGAATAAGAAATTGTTTTTGGGGTTTTATTGCCATTGAGGTTTTTATATTTTTTTATTTAATTGTCCAAACCAGGCTAGACTGAATGGGGCCACTACTTGAGTTCGCATCTCGTCTGATATTGATTTGATTATCTGCCATTTTTTTCCATTCCTCTGTGTTTTTATTTTTCTTTTAAATCTTGTAGGTATGAAGATAAGAATCTTCGTGAACTGGGTTATCTTTATAGGATGTCTCTTTAAAGTGAAAGTCGAATTCATTCTTTGTTTTTTCCTTTTCATTTACTCCGGTCTCTTTCCTTTCATCTATTTTTTCCGGATCCTCCTTTACTTCCCAACAAAGGTAAGGGTCTTCCT